>NW_025791399.1:6235-113950 GCF_907164935.1 Osmia bicornis bicornis
AGGGGAGCTTTCAGCGCACGGCGGGGGAGGCTCAGGAGTTATAGTAATCAGGTCCCGGAGCCTCTGCCATCTGCCAGAGGAGGTCGCCGTGGGGTTTTAGTCAGTAGGAATCTGACACTCCCCCGCTGCCCTCCCCCACGCGTAGCGGGGGTCTTATGTAAGATTTCACCAGGAAAAAAAAAAAGGTTGGATTCCTGCTCGACGCCTCGAGGAGAGCGGACATGTTTCGTGGTCGCTCCGTGGTTAGATTTTCAACGCAGTGGATAGCGGCTTAGTTATTCGCGTTTTTTGGTAAAATCATTTTTATTATGTGTACGGAAGTGCTATTGTGTCGTTTTTTGATTAAATATTGTGTTAATTTATTGTTAAATAACGTAACGTGATGTGCGTGTTACACGGCATTTCGACGTAGTGTTTCCGGTGTTCGGGGTGTTAATTATAAACATTGAACATTATTTAAGGATAATTTTCGTAAATTGGAAACGATTCGCAGTGAAATTACGCGTTTTTTGGAGCCATAGCTCCAAAACTACGCATCTGATCAAAAAATGTCATAGAACATGAATAGTAGGAGATTTAATTTCCTACAAAAAAGGTCTGTCAACATTTTGCCATAGCTCGCACGGTTTCCGAGGTATTTGCAGATGTACCTCAAGGAAAGGGGCGTCACGCAAATATTCCGAGATATTTCTTCTTCTTCTTGTTCTTCTTCAGCACAGCTGCGCTTGAAGTGGCATCTACAGCTTAGAATAGTGAATACAGCTTAGAATAGTGCAGAGTTACCTCAAAGAAAGGGGCCACGGTGTTTCTGCATCTTTATAACGCGTGTACTTGTACGAATTTCGCATATCAAACTCATACGAATATCTCGGTCGGAAACACGGGTCGATAATCCCGTCTTCACCAAATAAGTAAAAGTAATCGCTGTTGCGCTGTCTAACCACCGATCCCAGCGCTCGCCAATATTAAAACTCCTAAATTCGAACCGTTATGGCATTAATGCGAAAGCAATTCAGAGAGCGATTATCAAGCGACAACAACGACCAAGATCTTTATCTTTACTCGAGTTTAGAGCATTTTTAAATTCATTTCAGTGCCTTGCACCGCGAAGTCTGTGAATCGTGGAATCCCAAATTCAAACACAAGTGTGATTTTTGTAGTGCTTAATTCACAACTCATTGTGTAAAAATTATAAGTTATGCACAATTTGTGACCGCTAAGCTGTGTCGTTCATCTTCTCTTCGACGCCCACGTCTTTGAAAAGACGGAATCCACGCCTTTTCCGAAAACTCTAATTCTCGCCGAGAACACATTATTTCTAATGAGGATATAGTAATAATGATATTGTTATTAAATGTACACTGATCTGTAGGAAGGTATCGGTATATTACATTATATCTAATGTAGATATACTAATAATGATATTGTTATTAAATGTACATTGATCTGTACGAAGGAATCAGTATATTACATTATTTCTAATGTACATATAGTAATAATGATATTGTTATTAAATGTACATTGATCTGTATTAGGGAATCAGTATATTACATTATATCTAATGAAGATATAGTAATAATGATATGGTTACTAATTGTACACTGATCTGTAGGAATGTAACAGTATATAACATTATATCTAATGTAGTTATAGTAATAATGATATTGTTATTGAATGTACATTGGTCTCTAGTAAGGAATCAGTATATACCATTATATCTAATGTAGATATACTAATAATGAAATTGTTATTAAATGTACACTGATCAGTGGTAACGAATCAGTATATTACATTATATCTAATGTAGATATACTAAGAATGTTATTGTAATTAAATGTATATTACATATCTAACGCAGATATAGTAATAATGATAATGTTATTAAATATATATTACATATCTAATGTAGATATCGTAATAATGATAATGTTATACAATGTATATTACATATCTAATGCACATATAGTAATAATGATATTGTTATACAATGTGTATTACATATCTAATGCTGATATAGTAATAATGATATTGTTATTGAATGTATATTACATATCTAACGCAGATATAGTAGTAATGATATTGTTACTAAATGTCCATAGATCTGTAGGAAGGTGTCAGTATATTACATTATATCTAATGAAGATATAGTAATAATGATATTGTCATTAAATATACATTGATCTGCAGTAACCAATCAGTATATTAGATTATATCTAATGTAGATATACTAATAATGACATTGTTATTAATTGTATATGACATATCCAATGCAGATATAGCGATAATGATATTGTTATTAAATTTATATTACATATGTAACGCAGATACAGTAATAATGATATTGTTATTAAATGTATATTACATATATAATGCAGATACAGTAATAATGATATTGTTATTTAATGCATATTACATATCTAATGCACATTTAGTAATAATGATATTGTTATTAAATGTATATTACATACCTAATATAGATATACTAATAATAATATTGTTATCAAATGTATACTATACATCTAATGCAGATATAGTAATAATGGTATTGTTATTAAATGAATATTACATATCTAATGCACATATAGCAATAATGATATTGTTATACAATGTGTATTACATATCTAATGCACATATAGTAATAATGATATTGTTATTAAATGTATATTACATATCTAATTCAGGTATGGTGATAATGATATTGTTATTAAATGTATATTACACACCTGATACACATATAGTAATAATGATATTGTTATTATATGTATATCACATATCTAATGCAGTTATAGCAATAATGATATTGTTATTAAATGTATATTCCATATCTAATGCTGATATAGTAATAATGATGTTGTTATTTAATGTGTATTACATATCTTATGCTGATATAGTAATAATGATATTGTTATTAAATGTATATTACATATCTAATGAATATATAGTAATAATGATATTGTTGCTAAATGTATATTACATATCATTTCAAAGTTCCGACGCCGTACCAACATTATAAGGAAGAAGAAACACTGTGGCCCCTTTCTTTAAGGTAACTCTGCACTATTCTAGCTGTATTCACTATTCCGAGCTGTAAATGCCACTTCCAGCGCAGCTGTGCAGAAGAAGAACAAGAAGAAGAAGAAATATCTCGGAATATGTGCGTGACGCCCCTTTCCTTCAGGTAAATCTGCAGATATCTCGGAAACGGTGCGAGCTATTACAAAATGTTAAGAGACCTTATCTGTAGGAAATTAAATTTCCTACCATTGATGTTCTATGACATTTTTTGATCAGATGCGCTGTTTTAGAGATATATCGAGATATTTAAAAGTTCCGAAGCCGCACAAACAGTATAAGGATGAAGAAACACTGTAGCCCCTTTCTTTGAGGTAACTCTACATGTTTGCGTTTTGCGTGGTCAGCGAGGTGAGAAAATAACACGCCTGCGTAACGATCACACTTAGAATTATATTTAACAGGAAGAAAAGTATTTACTAAGGTCAAAGTATGTACAAAGAATTACAACAATGTTTGCGTGGACCGAACAACACTAAAATACACTGAACTGCGTGGGCTAAACGTTAACAGTGAAATAAACCCGTGAGTAACTAAATGAACGATGAAATGCGCGGGCTGAACTATCAGCGTCGCGTGGGCCGAAAGAAAACTGCGTACTTGTACAAAATAGCGTGGTCTGCGATACACGTGTTATCACGCCAAGCGATCGTACAAGAAGAACAAGAATCGATCATGGCGTCGATCGTGCCGATTCCGCGTGGAGAGGGGACGGCGTGGACAAAGTAGGCCCGGGAGGTGCTGCCGCTATTGGTAACGACGCACCAACGAAGTATTTTCGTTGCCAACTTCGCCGTTCGGCGTAGAATTGGGGAATTTCGCCAACACTGCACTTTTCTAAACTGTATTCACTATTCCGTGCTGTAAATGCCACTTCTAGCGCAACTTTGCAGAAGAAGAACATGAAGAAGAAGAAATATCGCGGAATATGTGCGTGACGCCCCGTTCCTAGAGGTAAATCTGCAAATATCTCGGAAACCGTGCGAGCTATGGCAAAATGTTAAGAGACCTTTTTCGTAGGAAATTGAATTTCCTACTATTTATGTTCGATGACATTTGTTGATCAGATGCGTAGCTTTCGAGATATATCGAGATATTTAAAAGTTCCGATGCCGCACCAACATTATAAGGATGAAGAAACACTGTGGCCCCTTTCTTTGAGGTAACTCTGCACTATTCATAGCTGTGTTCACTCTTCATAGCTGTAAATGTCACTTCCAGTGCAGCTGTGCAGAAGAAGAACAAGAAGAAGGAATATCTCGGAATATGTGCGTGACGCCCCTTTCCTTGAGGTAAATCTGCAAATATCTCGGACACGGTGCCAGCTATGGCAAAATGTTCAGAGACCTTTTTTGTAGGAAATTAAATTTCGTACTATTTATGTTGTACGACATTTTTTGATCAGATGCGTAGTTTTGGAGCTATGGCTCCAAAAAACGCGGAATTTCACTGCGAATCGTTTCCAATTTACGAAAATTATCCTTAAACAATGTCCACTGTTTATAATTAACACCCCGAACACCGGAAACACGACGTCCAAATGCCGGGTAACACGCACATCACGTTTTCGTTATTTAACAATAAATTAACACAATATTTAATCAAAAAACGACACAATAGCACTTCCGAACACATAATAAAAATGATTTTTCCAAAAAACGCGAATAACTAAGCCGCCAACCATCGCGTAGAAATTCTAACCACGGAGCGACCACGAAACACGTCCGCTCTCCTCGACGTGTCCAACCTTTTTTTTTTCTTTTTCGTGGGGAAATCTGACATAAGACCCCCCGCCACCCGAGGGGGAGTGTCAGATTCCTACTGGCTAAAACCCCACGGCGACCTCCTCTGGCGTATGGCAGAGGCTCCGGGACCTGATTACTATAACTCCGGAGCTTCCCCCGCCGTGCACTGAAAGCGCCCCTCGCCGGGGAAGTAACAACTCCCCCGGCCGGCACCAGGGGTCGCACCCGGTGCCGGCTCCATCGCGGGGGAACTGCGTTCAATGGCGGCCGGGACTCCCAACCCGTACCGCCTGCTGTCCCCGCGCCTCGATCTCCTCACAGGCTACGGGGAGGAGCAACCCCCCTCCCGCCCGCGAGGAAGGTCGGGCGCTGTCCTTCGCCCCACTGGCTTCCGGTGCCGGCTACACCCCGGGTCCGCGTGCAGTGGTGCCCAAACAGGCCGCCTGCGGCCCGCCGAGTCGTCCCCCTGCGGGCTGCGGTGAGCCGTGGCCGGCCACCCTCCAGGGGGACTCCCTCGGCTCCGCTACACCCCCCCTGCGGGGGCGAGTGCCACTCCCAGCGTGGGAGGGAGACGCCACTCTCCGTCCGGAGTCACCCGGCCCCCCAGAGGCGGACGGAGAGGGGCCCCCGATTGAGAACGGGATCCCCACCCGCCCGACCCCGGGTCCGACCGGGGTCCGGGCTCATTTCGTCCGGGGTGGGAGGGTACACCGCGACCCCTCCCGCCCCCACTGCGACGTCGTCGCGTCCCACGTCCGCGACCTCTCCTTCAGGGCCATGACCTCCTCGCAGACGGTGGTCACGGCCCTCGATTCTGTCTGCCGCGGAGCTTGCCCATGACCATCCGGTAAGGGCGCACCCACGGGTCCTCGTCCAGAGAGCCCTGGAGCTCCTCCCATTCCCGGGATTTCGCGTCCCTGATGGCCTGCCTCAGGGCTACCACGAAGACCTGGTATGTGCCCCTCAGCAGATCCTTCCTCGCCGGGTCGCGGACTCGAGCCCTTCGGGCGCGCTGCCACTGGCGCCGGGCGTGCTGACACTCGGATCGGACATCTGCAATGTCGCCCGACCACCAGTACACCGCCCTCCGGGGGGGGGGGGCCAGGCGCGCGGCCCGGGGCATGGCGGTGTCGCATATTGCGGTCATCGCCTCCCGGAACCACTTGGCCTCCCCCTCAACGTCCACGACCGGCCCGGCCGGAAGAGCTGGCCAGGGCACGGCAAGGGCTGCGGCCATCAGCATGTCCTTGTCCAGCCTCCTCAGCACACAGCGACGCAGTGGCGGGCCACGCGCCGGCCTGAGGGTGGCGGGGAGGGAGTAGCTGAAGGTGTTGTATAGATGATCACTCAGCGTCTCCCTCGCCGCCACCCTCCAATTTTGCACCATGCGCCCGGCCACCGGGGACGCCCAGCCCAGATCCACAATGGATTCCCCCTGAGCCCGAACGCAGGTGCTGGCGGAGCCCCTGTTCAGGAGCAGGAGGCCCACGCCAGCCGTCCAGAGCAGTACCGCCCCTCCTCTCGCGTCGGTCCTCGGGGACCCCCAGGCTTCGGCCTTGGATTTGAAATCCCCGAGGACCAACGTCGGCCGGGTGTGGGAGCTAACCACGACGCTCCCCACCCGGTCCTGGAACTCCTCGAACCGCTCCAGGGACCAGCTGGGCGGCGCGTACACGCCCACCGCTGCTACGCCCCCCCCAGTCAACGGCCACGAAACCCCGCCCCCGTGCTAAGACATAGGCGGGCGGGGGGACGTGCCGACCCCCCAGGACGATGGCGACGGAGCGCGCCGCGTCGCCGAACCAGCTGGGTCGGTCCAGTACGCGGTACGGCTCCGACACCACCGCAACATCAATCTGCCACTCGGCCAGGGTTTGTAGCAAAGGGTCCTGCGCCCCGGCCGAGTGGTTGATGTTGGCCTGCAGGAAAGGACCCTTAGGCCCCATTGCGTGCCGGCTCCACCGCTGCCTCCACAACTGCTCCTGCGTTGCTGGGGCCCGCTACCCCAGTGGGCGATGCAGCCGGGGACTGCTTCGCGCTCGTCTTTTTGGCGCACTTCTTCCGCCCTTTCTTCGCGGAGACCGACGGGGATCCTCTGGTCCCCATCCTGTGCCCCGCGGGCCGCCCTGAATCGGTGCACAGGGAGCACTGCGGCGGGGCCGTTCAGCCACTGGCTCGATGGTCTAGATCGCCGCAGTTGAAGCAGCGATCCGAACGATCTACCCCGCAGGGACACCGCTGCCTGACATGTCCAGTCTCCAGGCAGCGGTAGCACTGCAGGGGGCGAGCCGCCAGGGCCTCGACCCGTGCTGAGGACCAGCCGACCCTCAGCCTCCCCGCGTCGGCGACCTTGTTGGCTGCGGTGAGGTGCCCCCTCACCCAGACCCTCTCCAGGCCACGGGGTAGGGCGCGAATCTCCCCCACCTTGACCTCCTCCGCGGTGCAGGCTCCGCTGGTTGCCACCGCCGCTGCTCCCTCCTCCCCGATGACCGAATGGTCGAGCCCGATGCGGCGGATCTCGCCCATCTTAACTGGGCACGCCACGCTAACCTCATCGGAACCGCGGAACACAGTTTGGAGGCGGATAGCCAGGGCCGCCGCCTTTGCCGCCCTCTCCGTCCCGGCGATCTCCAGGACGAGACCGCCGGTGGCCGCGCGCCTGGGCCAGAGATCGGTGATGCCGATCTCCGCGAGGTCGACCTCCTGCCTGGCCCTGATCATGGCCTCACAGCAGGTGGTCTTCGCCCCGGGCGCGACCGCTAGCGTAACCGCCGAGGTTTTGGGGGGGCGCGCGAGACAGGGCTTCTTTGTGGCCTCCTTTGCCCCCTTGCCCCCGCGGTTCCCTCCTTTCGTGCGGCCGGGGGATTTGTCGTCCCGGCCATCGTCCTCCTCCCCGTCTTCTTCGCCAGCGGCGGTGGGAGGGCCATCTCCACACCCTTCTTCTTCGCCGCCTCTGCCTTCTTGGGTTTGCGGCCTACCACCTTGGACCACCCCTCGGTCTCCTGGCGGTGGTCCTCCTGGATTTTTACCATACTGTCGGCAACGAACGAGCCGGAGGAGGCCGTAGGGCGGGAAGGCGCGCGAGTCCCAGCCGCCCCCGAACCCTTTTTCTAGGGCTGCGGAGTTCCCCCGGATGTCATGGTATCCCCGCGCTGTTGCCTCTGCCCCTTCCCCTGCCGTCCAGAGGTGGCAGGAGGGGGGCACCCGGCGGCGCCCGCCGGAGATCGGGCACGCTCTGCGCGACGAGGGCAGCGATGCCATCCATGAGCGCGGCCGTCCCCGACGCCCCGGCCCCCCCACCCCCCCCTGGCGGCCGGGGCCTCGTGCTCGGTGGGGTCGTCCACGGCCCGCCCCCCTGCGCTTGCGGCAGGCAACGGTGTCCGCACCGGGGCGGGGTCCTCTGTCTCCTCCAACGTGGTAGCCCTCCGACAGCTCCTCTTCGGGCCGGGCCTCCTGCTCCAGCGGGGACGCCGGCCGCGACGCCTTCCTGGTGCCAGGGGCGGCCGGGGCTTCTACCGCCGGGGGCCTCTCGCGCAGAGCCTCCAGCTCCCGCCGCAGCGTCGCAATCTTCTCCGCTTGTGACGCCATTTTGCCGTCACGGAGCTGTAATTGGGCCCTGAGCTCCTCCGTTTCGTGGTCGTCGCGGTGCCGCGCGGCCCTCAGCCCCAGCTCGTTTACGACCGCCTCCAGGTCGCGGGATGCCTCCCTGAGGGCACGGACACACGTGCCCTTCAGGTTTTTGGAGCCCAAGGGCGTTTGCTACCATGTCTAATCGGGGGGCAAGGCGGTCGAAATGCCTTTCGAAGTGCCAGTGGCTGTCCAGGTGGAGGCCAAGATACTTGAACCCTTCACCCACCTGGACCCTGGTGTCACCTACCCGGATCCAAGACTGGGGCGGCGGTGCAACCCCACGCCGAGGCGAGTAAAACCACATCGCCTCGGTCTTGTGGGGCGCTATCTGTAGCCCCAGCTACATGATCCGGAGATCGCCGCTGCGACGGCAGCCACGCCAACCTCTGCTAGACGACTGGTCCTGCCCCAGTCCCGGTCGGTGGCAAACATGTGTGTGTCGTCAACAAAACACGTAATGCTTACACCGTCCGGGACCACGACCCGCAAAGCTGGGTTGTACCCCACATTCCACAATGGGGGCCCCAAACGGGACCCCTGGGGTACACCCTCATCGACGTCCCTCCGATAGACATGTCCGTCTCGGCCCACATACTCGATGAATCTATCCCGTAGGTAGTCCCCGATCATCCTTCTCAGTACTGGGGGCACTTCATGTTCAGCGAGTGCCCCCATTATCACCCCATGGGGCAGGGTGTTAAAGGCGTTCACTATGTCGAGTGAAACGGCCAACGCCACCCCACCCCGGGACGTGGCCGGGTCGCATTGGGAGCGCAGCGAGTCGATCGCATCGATGGTGCTGCGCCCCCGTCTAAAACCGTACTGAGACCCGGCAAGATCAGGGCCTACCCGGGATAGGTGCTCGGTGAGGCGGTCAGCTATAACGCTTTCTAAAAGCTTCCCGATCTCGTCGAGCAAAACTATGGGCCGGTACGCGGAGGGACTCTCCGCGGGCCGTCCTTCCTTTCTTAGCAGGACCAGTCGTCCAACCTTCCATGCGGAGGGAAATACACCCTCCTTAAGACAGGCGCTGAAGAGGCGTCTCAATCGCGGTCCAAGGACGCGCAGGGCCAATACCCAGGCCCGGCCGGGGACGCCGTCGGGGCCCGGAGCGGTGTTCCGAGCCCCCATGCGCCTAACGGCCTCGGCCAGCTCCCCCTCTGTGACCCCCATGTCGTCGGTCCATTCCACTTGGACCGGCGGAGGCCAGGGGTGGCTACCGTCGTCACGAGGAAACAACGTGTCCACCACCTGGCCCAAGAACTGGGGGTCTAGGCTCTCCGTCACGGGGGGCGCCCAGGGCCTTAGTTTGCCCATTGCCCACATATAAGGGCGCCCCCACGGATCGGCATCCAGAGAGCCGAGGAGCTCCTGCCATGCCCGGGACTTGGCCTCCCTGATGGCCAGCTGCAGAGCTACCACTAATACACGGTAGCACCCGTACAGCTCTTCCTCCCCCGCTGGGTCGCGGTTCCTTCTCCGACGGGCCCTTTGCCACTGGCATCGGGCGACGTTGCAGTTCTGCCGAATGTCGGCGATTTCGCCCGACCACCAGTAGGCGGCCCGTCTGGGGAGGGTTTTGGCCCGGGGCATGGCGACGTCACAGATCGCCTTCATCGTGCCCCAGAACCATTTTACCTCCTCCCCTAAATCCGCGACTGGACCGACCGGTTGCTCCGGCCAGGTCACAGCGAGGGCTGCGGCCATCTCAGCGGCGGTGGGCCGCTCGGCGGGCGACGTTCGGGGGTGGAGAATCCGAGGCGGATGTAGCGATGATCGCTAAGCGTCTCCGCCTCCTCCACCACCCTCCAACTCTGCACCATGCGTGCAGCCGAGGGAGTCGCGAACGATAGGTCAACTATCGACTCCCCCCGAGCGCGCACGCAGGTGCTGACCGAGCCCCGGTTCAGCAGCCGGAGCTCGAATTCCGCTGCCCACTCGAGTACCGCCTCACCCCTCGCGTCAGTCCTCGGGGACCCCCACGATTGGGCATGGGAGTTGAAATCCCCGAGGACGAGTGCCGGTCGGGGGTAGCAACGGGAGACTACATCTCCCACCCGACCTAAACACTCTTCGAACGCCGCGAGGGACCAACTGGGCGGGCAGTAGACGCCCACCACCGCGGTATCGCACCAGAGCACCGCCACAAACCCCCGCCCCCGTTCTATTAGCGTAGGGGGCGGGGCAAAGGCGGTGCCAATCATTGCCACGGAGCCGCCGTCATCCCCGAACCAGTCGTGTCTGTCCGGGACTCGATACGGCTCCGCGGCCACAGCCAGCGCTATTTTCCACTCGGCCAGGTGATGCAGAAGAAGATCTTGCGCCCTGGCCGAGTGGTTCAGGTTGCCCTGTATTATGGGCCCTTTGGGCCTCATTGCTTTTTGGAGGCAGGGGCCGCCTCCACGGCCTTACCTCCTTTTGGGGTGGCGGACCTGCCACCCCTCTTCTTCTTAGGCGCAGCAGCCTTAGTTGGCTGCTGCTGCGCCTGTTGGGGGGGTGCTAGTCCCCCCTGGACGGCGTCCTCCTTATTGGGCCTCCGGGACCTGGGGGCGCACGACTTAAGGGGCACTTAATAAGGGGCACCGCGGGGAGGCGCTGCATGTGGCGGCCTTATGGTCCGACTCGCCGCAAACATAGCAGCGATCGGACCGATCCACCACGCACGTGCACCGCTGCCTCACATGGCCTTTTTGGAGACAGCGGAAACACTCTAAAGGCCGCGCCGGCAGCGCCTCGACCCTGGCTGACGACCAGCCAACCAGGATCCTCCCGGAGGCGGCTATTTTTTTAAGCGCCGTCAGGGGGCATTTTGCCCAGACAGTGCCTAGCCGCGCCGGGGAGATTCTGATCTCCCCGACCTTTAGGTCGGCTGGGGCACAACCCCCCACAGCGGCCAAGGCTGCCGCAACCTCCACTGGGGTCACCGAGTCATCGAGGCCCGAAATCGTCATCTCGCCCATTTTCAGGGGGGAGACACCCGGACCTCGGTGCCCTCGAATACCTCCTGAAGGCGACCGGCTAGCGCAGCCGCCCTCTCGGTGCGCTCCTCGCCCGGTATTTCGAGTACCAGACCGCCGGTGACCGCCCGGCGGGGTCGAATCTCCGTTATTCCAATGGTCCGGAGATCGACCCTTTCGTGGCCTTGGCCTCTGGGGCCAAAGTCAAGGTGACGGCCGCTGTTTTAGGCGGCCTGGTTACCTTCCTCTTCGGTGCGGGGACTGAGGCAGCTGGTTTCTTGGGGGGGCCCTGGCACTCTGCTGCGTCCCTCGCAGCGCTGAGCCACCGGGTGTCGGTGGTGGCCCCTCCTTCTTCTTCTCCTGGGCCCTCTTGGCCTTGCGGCCGACCACTGTGGCCCAACTTTCCCCCTGAGAGACAAGGCGGGTCTCCTCCTGGATGCCCCGCATCCTCGCCTCCAGGGTGGACTCCCTCTTCACCTGGGGAGGCTGGCCTCTCCCCACCTGCTGGCCCTTGCCGCTGGTTGTACAAGACCGGGGGGTGACCTTAGCACTCGCAGCCACTTCCCCCTTCTTCTTAATGGGCGGGACTTCCTTGCCTCTTCTGGACTGCAGAGCCCCCATAAACTCTGCCCTGAGGGAGGAGACCTGCTGCATGAGGGCAGCAAGGCACACCCTGATCTCCCCCCCTTCGAGGTCGATCGCCTCCACCCGGGAAATCCTGGGCACAGCCTTGGATGGAGCAGGGGCAGCCCTCTTGACACGGATGGGGGCGGGCGACGCCACCTCCATCCAGGAGGGGCCAGCCACTGGGTCGGGCATAGCCACCTGCTGTTCCGGCCTCCTCTTCTTGATTCGTCCCTGCTCCGCCAGGGGGGAGGCCGGTCTAGCCGCCTTTTCGGCGCGGTCGGGGGCAATGAAGATGGGGGCCTCAACCGCCAGCAGGCGACCCCGCACCTCCGCCAGCTCGTTGGTCAGGGTGAGCAGCTGCTCACCCTGTTTGCTGATCTACTCCTCTCGCTGGCGGAGCTGAAGCCTCAATCGTGCCAACTCCTCCTCTCCGCTGTCCGGCGCCGTTCTCTTGGCCATCTCCACGTTGATGGCCCTTATACGCCGGGCAGCCAGCCGGAGGGACCTCTGAAAGGTCCCTTTGAGCCCTTTGGACACGGAGGCAACCCTCTCCACATCCGCAGTCAACTCGAGTGTCTGCGCTGCCAGATCCGTCATAGGCTCGTAGCGGAGCTCCAACTCGAGCTGCGCCTGCTCCGGCAGGGGAATGCTGCTCTTACTTTGTGCGGGTGGAGGGAGATAGCGGTCCAGCACCCTCTCCTCATCCGACATGAGGCCAGCATAGTTGACGGCGGTCGACGGCCTTCCTCTCCTCGACGATCTGTCCAGCGAGGTAGCGGACGCGTACGACTCATCAGAATCATCCCCGCTGTCAGTGCGGGCAGAAGATACCCTCCCCGAAGGACCTCTTTCTTCCACGGGAGTGCGAGCCTCCCCTTTTCGCCCTCTGGGGGCGGGGTGCGGCGAACAAGTTCGCGTTACCCTCGGTGCTAACCTGCACCGCCTGCTCTCTATCCGTATCCGTGTGCGTAGCCGCTTCCGTCATAGTAATATCCCATCCAATTTGTTTTTTGTTTTGTTTAACGTCTTCCATAATGTTCCCACGAGTGGGTCGGTCCGTGGGTCCACCCGGGCAGAGCCGCCATACCCGGGTAAGGCTAAGTACACCCGGGGGGTCGCCAGGTACCCCGGGGATGGCCGCTAGGGACTGATGCACCCATCACCCATGCCCGGCGCTTACTCCGGGCACGCCCTCCTCACCGCGCACCGCAGCTTGGGGCTAGGGATTTTTTATAGAGGTTGTCATCCTCGCGGGCCGGCCAATGAAGGCAAGCCCACCGTTCCAGCGAGACGTGACCACTGGGTTACGGTGTAATTGCTTGGGCACTCCGGGTTCGCTACCCGCACCAGACCGCCACGCAACCTGGTCCCTGGAGAACTCAACGACGCTGCAGCCACCTTTTCGCCTCTCCGACCCAGGCCTTACCGGCAAGGGAGGCCCTGCCAGGATCCGTAGATCCCACCGGCATCGCCCCGGGTCATCTGCGTAAGGGCGCCGTAAGCGGAACGCTACGTATAGTGCGTATGCAGTCAGAGAACCTAAGGGGAAGAGTAAGAAGGGTCGCGGTTCGCCGAGAGACGGCCAGCGAGAGGAAGGATCAGGCCGGCCGGTCTCGATTCACTGCCCGGCAGGTACAGCGAGAGGGAAAGATCGAGCTCGGGATGCTGTGAAGAGCGAGCGCGAGAGAGGGGATCAAAGAAGAAGCCGCTGGTCGGAATCCGGGAGAGAGCCGAGACGCGAGCGTAATGAGTCCGAGATTCGAGGGCGCTAATTGGAGATCGTGCGCCGCAGAAAATGCGATTTAAATTAAATTTGATTAAATTGATTAAGATGTAATTTGAAAAATGTAATAGAGTTCAATGTTCAACAAAATCTAAAATTGGCAGGGAACTAGAATTGGTGATCCGCAGTTGAAGACCGCGATAAAATTATAATTGAGAGTTGATACGGGTCAAACCTTGAATTTTAAACTTATCATTAAATACGGAGGTAATTAGATACAATTTCCGCGAGAGAAAGTTGGTGCGGATTGCTTTCAAAATTTGTTTCCAGCGAGAGAAGTAGATGTTCGGAAAAAGGAGCATATCTTAGAATTGTGTTATCAAGATTGGAATTTAAGATTAGACGTGAGAGCTAGAAGTATTAGGGCGCCTCTTCAGGCGGGTGAGAGGCACGTACAAGCAGGTGATGAGCGGATTACGTCACCCACTCGCAGGTAGCGGCCGGAACCGGGTCAACGAGTCACCCATCGGCCGGTGTCCTAAGGGATGCGAACGGGCCTCATCCGTGCATGTCGGCTTGTTGCTGCCTATCTGGAGGGGCTAAACGCGCGGTGCCTTTTAAGTCGCCTTTGATGACAGGCTTGGGACGCTGGAGACGTATTCTGTAACCCCCGCCTCCAGGGGAGACTTGATTCTATACTTCCACAGCAAATAGGATCTGATATAATCGAAAGTCTGGTCTATGCCTTATTAAGTCAACACCCTTGACCGCTATTGATCAGTGAGTGCAATTGATTTAATTGTAATTTATTCACGTTATTAATGTTGACTTGATTAGGTCCTTTCATCGAAGGCTTGGTAAGTTTTGGGTTGCCGGGCTTTGTTGAAGACGACCACGAGACCCCTGCTTCGATCGAGGGGAGGCGAGAAAGCGAGGGGAGTGTGCCGAAGCGCGTGTCTCGAAAGCGGGGCTCAAGGGTGAGGGACTACACCTCGCAGGTTCCCTCAGCCACAACGATTGCCGGCCGCTCTGAATATAAATTGGGGCACCTCGTAGGGGCCTTCATTTAGTACATTTCTAACTGGGGAAGTCGCTAGTTCGCGCTGTTTGTGGTGCACCGAATCGAAGCTTGGAGCAATACGCGTGTGTCGATACGTGCGCCGTGGTGCAGTGAGGGGTTATTGTGCATAACTAAGCGCAGCAGATCAGCACAGCACACCACAGCACATTGCTCATCCTCGCAGCGAAAAGGACCCGCTGTCGCCGACAACGCCCACGCGCCAACGCGTCTATAGCAGAGGCGGGTGAAGAAGAAGGGGAAGGAGGAGTAAAACAGAGGAAGAGCGACGCAGCCGATCACTATCAGTCATCCTACGACAAGCATCGCTGAGTAAGTAAGTATTGAGTGATCATTTGTCGATGAACGTTTATAGCACCATCCTTGTTTGTTCAGCCTGCCCGTTTAAACACTACTATTGTTGCTGATGTTGGTGTTAGTTCCGCTGCCGTTGCTCCTATTAATACGTAGCTGGTTAGACCTTGATTGTCAACCATGCTGGATATTGGCCGAATGCCGACTGTAAATAGCTGTTCGGTTTGCCGGTGTCCTGATACTAATTGCTTAGTTCTATCCTTACTCTTGATGAAGTTGATTGAATTAGTTCGATCTTGACTAGCTTAATTAATTAAATATATTCAGTTAAATCCTGGCTTGGCTGGACTTCGCTTCACGTTGTCGAGTGGTTCCATGACTTGTTTCTAAGTCGGGTCAGGTCCTTGGATTGGGTTGCGTGAGTTGAATTAAGTTGATAGGGCAGGGCGGAGAGGGAGGGCGATGCACGCAGATTGATGCGAGTCAGTTGAAACAATCCCTTCCGTGCTACAGTTGTTCCCTTTTCTCCCGCTCTTTTCCCCCTTTTGTTCCCTTCTCTTCTTCCTTCCTTTCTCTTATTCTCTTTCCCTTCCTTTCTTTTTCCCCTTTTGATTCAGATTTAAGTTATAGATCATAAGTCATTTGCTTCGCTTTCCGAACCCATGTTACTCATTGTTTGCTGTGGTTTAGGATCATTGTACCGTGAGGGTCATAACCGGGGTTGTCATTATCGTTACAAGTCGCAGTAAGTGTTGATCACTGCCATGTCAGTTCAGTTCGACTTAAATGTAGATCCTTGTACTTAAGAGTGCCCGTTTCCTTTTGTTCCGATAGCTACGTTACTGTGCTGCTAAATCTCCGAGCCGAAGAAGAAAGAGAAGAGGAAAACATGTCTGCGTTCAGCGTACTGCAGATCAATTTAAACAGATGCCGCGCGGCACAGGATCTCTTGTGGCAGGCCGTGAACGAGTTTCGCGTGGATATAGTCGTCATCAGTGAGCCGTTTAACCCTCATCCGAATTGGCATCAGGACAGGAGCAGCTCAGCCTGCGTGTGGTATACGAATCGTCCTAGCTGCGACATGGGGGTAACTAGAAAGGTGTTTGAGACAGACGGATGCGTGGCATTGGAGACTCGCGAGTTTGTGATTGTGAGTTGTTACTTCTCACCATCACTGACTATAGAAAGCTTTGAAGGTCAATTAAGGGGGCTTGCGACATGTCTGTCAAGTGTTAGGAAACCGATTATAATCGCCGGGGATTTCAATGCCCGCTCTCCGCACCGGGGATCAGATCGCGTGGAGTCACGCGGTCACCGTATGATGAATTTGATCGAGCAAGCAGGGCTGATGCCCGTGGCAAGTCAAGGAGGCCCGTCATTCGAGCGTGGTGGCGTGGGTTCTCGAATCGATGCCCTTGCGTGTAGCCGCAGCCTCCACGGTCGAATATCTAGGTCCACAGTGTCCACGCGCTATTCGGGGTCGGATCACCGCTATCTTATTCATCGATTTAAAGCGAGACCAGAGGCTATTGGTTCGCCCGAGAATTCTCTTTGGGAGGCGAGACTAGGTCGCCCGGACATGGAGACGTGGAGGGAAATAGTGAGCGGCCAGTTACCGATGCCAGGATCCCTGGATCCAACAGTTCAACGTAGTCAAGAGAGAGAAGCTGCAGCAGCCGGTCCATCGGAACAGTCCGCGCTACCGCCGCTGTGCACCGTGGCCGAAATTGATGAAGTGATTGAGGAGTTAGAGACGCTCTTTCAGTCAACCCGTCCATCACTGCCGACCCGCAAGAGGAGAAAAATACAAAATGTACCATGGTGGAGCCAGGAGATAGCAGATCTTTGTCTCCAAGCAAAGCGTCTCCGCCACCGCTGGCAGAAGGTGGCTCGCCGGAGCCCGACGGCAGCACGACAGCAGGCGCACCCGTATCGCAACGGAGATGCTGGAAAGCCGACGTGCCTTATCCTTGGCATTGCGTCGAGCTAAAGAGGCATCGTGGAGTGAGATGGTCTCGACTATCGAAGAAGATCCGTGGGGGAAACCCTACAAGGCGGTCATGAATCGTCTGAAGGGGAAGTCGCCCCTGGTTCGCCTCAACCGAGAGGAGTTCCACGCAACGGTGTCCGCGCTTTTCGTGGTGGAGCAGGAGCGACAAGAAGAGGCTGCCATCCCAAGGAGTAGTGCAGCAGAAGAAGAGGAGGAACACGAAGCAAGAGGAGAAGAAGCAGCGCAGGCTTCATTGATCTGGCCTCGTCAGGAAGGAGCGTCAACGTCGTCGGCATCCAACGCACGCGAGATCGCGGGGGTAGCCGCAGGGTCAAGCGCTGTTCCTCCTAACACCAGAAAGAGATGCTGAAGCCCAGGGGAGGGCACCTCGCGCCAGGGGGACGTGTTCACGAACGAAGATCTGAGTTACGCAATGGGGATGTTGAAGAAAGGAAAAGCTCCGGGTCCAGATGAAATCCCTGGCGATGCCGTTCACGTTCTGCGTAACACTGCATTCGGCTGGGTTTGTGCCCTTTTCAATTCCTGTCTGAGGCTAGGATACTTTCCAAGGGCTTGGAAAGTCGGGCGTCTGGCTTTAATACCGAAGGCCGGGAAAGCCTGTAATTCTCTTTCCGACCTTCGACCGCTTTGCATGCTGTCAGATATGGGGAAGTGTTTCGAATATGCTTTGCGCGTGTTAATGCTGGAAGCGATTCGCCTGTCTGGAGGGCTGTCGGTGCGTCAATTTGAGTTCACGGAGGGCAGATCAACTCATCAGGCGATGAAGGTGGTCATGTCGGAGTGGGATCGTGCGTGCAGAGGGGGAAATCACTGTCTGCTAATTACCCTGGATGTGAAAAATGCATTTAATACAGTGCGTTGGGACCGCATCCTGGCTGCAGCCGAGCGCCGTGGGTTTCCGACGATAATAATGGACATGTTACGTATCTATTTAAGCGAGCGAAGAGTGGGAACCCGGACGCCAAGCGGTGAGTGGGTGGAAGCAGCTGTATTTGGTGGGGTGCCACAAGGATCAGTGTTGGGACCACTGTTGTGGAACCTATCGTACGACGGGCTGCTGGAGGTGCTGCTGCCACCAGGCGTGACAACCGTGGGTTTCGCGGATGATATAGCGCTGCTTATAGTAGCCCGATCATTAGACAGAGTGCGCGAGCTGGCAGAACATGCCTTACGTGTGGTGGAGGCGTGGTACGAGAGAGAGAGACTGGTTCTCGCGAAAGAGAAAACTGAAGCAGTGCTCTTAACTGGGCGGCGCGTATCCGACGGACTTGTACTATCGTACGAGGCCGCGATAATCAGGACATCGCGCTCGATTAGGTACCTTGGTGTGATTTTCAGTAATAGCAGACTCTTTCATAGTCAAATGAGCCGGGTATGTGAGAAGGCAGTGAAAGTAGCGCAGCACCTCTCGTGGCTGCTACCGAATCCACGAGGATGCGGTCCGAAACCGCGTTTGCTGTATTACCGAGTACTAGAATGTATAGTTTTGTATGCGTCTACTGTATGGAGCGAGGCGGTGGAGTACGGATGTGTGAGACAGCGATTGACATCGACACACTGGTTGGGGTTACTGCGCGTGACACGCGCGTATCGTACCGTTTCATCAGAGGCATTGTGCGCGCTGTCAGGTTGCATGCCGTGGGTCTTGTTAATAAGGGCCAGCGCCGCTTTGTATGGGTACGAGGAAGCGGAGGACCCGGAAGAGCGCGTGAATCTGCCGGAGGTGGTGGAATATGACACCTTTGAACGCTGGAAAACTCGATGGACAACCTCGGAGAGCGGCGCCTGGACTCGCAGGCTGATTCCCAACATCGAGGCCTGGGTGGAGAGCAATGGAGCACGTAACCTAACCTATAATCTGGCGCAGGTGATGACAGGTCACGGATGCTTTGCTCATTATCTCCATCGGATAGGAAGAAGTCCGTCCCCGAGCTGCTGGTGTTGCGATCCTCCAGTGGACGATGATGCGTGCCACACAGTGTTTGTGTGTCATCGTTGGGCAGTGAAACGAACACTTCTATACCTGGAGGTAGGGGAGCTGACTCCAGAGTCGTTTGCAGGCTGTCTTCTGGATAGACGAAGGCGACGCTCTCTTATATCGTTGTAACCGAGGTGATGACCAAAAAGGAGAGTGTGGAGAGAGCAAGAGAACGCGCAGGGTTAATGGTGCCTCGTCGAGTCCGCCGGCGAGGCTCCCGTCACTCCCGCGGCACACGCGGATCCCGGGCGAGGGGTGGCCGTGGGCGCCGGTGAGGCCAGACCGGCGAAATTAATGGCATCAGTGAGGGCAAGCCAAACGCACGCACGTACTCAACCCGACCACCTAATTATGTTTGCGAATATGTGAGTTAAGTATGTGAGTTTAGTATGTGTATTATTGTATCTGCAAGTTTATCTGTGAATTTATATGTCAAGAAAACATTTGTAAGGGAAGGAAAGGAGTTACGTAGAATGTTATTAATAAATGGACGCCTTGCAGGCATTATTGCTTGATCATAACTTAATGTTTGTGTTTACCCAGTTCAGTAATAGGAATGCTGTACTCGTGTCATAAAATAGGGCACATACACAAAAGTTCGAAGGTAGTGTTCACTAATTGAGTTGATCATTACCGGCACAATCGAAGTCAAGTATATTATTCGCGTGTCTGGAAAATTGAGGCGAAGTCGTACTCGTGAGGCCACGCTGAGCGAGAGCAGGGAGGAAGGGGAGCCGCGAAGGAGCACTTCCGCACGGGCAACTTGCCAAGCCATACAAAATCCGACTTAAAAATTTAATGGGTGCAGTATGTAGGCCAGGCAGTCCGAAGCCGGGTTAACGAGTTCCGTCACCTTTGGCAAATAGCAGTTGGGAAGGGTCCACACGGGGAGTACGGTAAGGAAAATCAACCGCGGATCGGAGTCCGGGAGAGGGTCGAGACGCGAGCTTAATACGCCTGAAACTCGAGGTCATCAATTGAAAATCATGCTGTGCAAAATGTAATTATGATTAAATTGATGAAACGCAATCTTGAAATAGTCAAAAATTCTAAGTTGACAAGGAACCAGGGTCAATGATTCGTAGTTGAAGGACTATGTTAGTATTATGATTGAGAATTGAGAAGAGTCGTAGATTTGAATTAACTTATCATAAGAATAAAATTAAGAGGCAATTAATACAGTCCCGCGAAGGTAATTGATGCGAATCTTTCTCAAAATTAAGCGTTGCCAGGGAGATAGGTAGGTATTCGAACAATGAAGCATGTATTAGAGTTGAGTTTTCATGATTGGATTTTGTTCAGGATTGATGGAATTCCTGGAAGGATTGCGCTGGGAAAGAATTTCACTTGCTGGGTCGGTTTCACAAATTGATTTATTTGAGTCACGTTTAAAATGAAATAAACAAGATGATCTGACAATTGATGGTGAACCGTACAATGATGCGCTTTGAATTTTACACGTAAGAAAATGAATCGTCTGAATGAGTTTCAATTACAATGATTCGTCGTGAATAATAATTTTACATGAGTCGAGACATATAGATTATTGATTTGATCTGTCACCTGCTTGGTGTTACATGAACAATGCTTTTACAATTTTGAAAGGCGAGCTTCTCAGCGCCGTTAATTATATTAATTCGGCCCGCGGCTGTGATGGTGCCCGTGATCTCGTGCTTGATCGACACGTGGTTGGCGGCTCACGCTTCAATGAATTATTTGTAGGTGAACATTACCTGGTGATCCTGTTCGCTTGCACAATTGCGATAGATCCTGAGTCGACAGTGAACGTTTCGGTGATCTTGATCTGGTGTTTGAACTGCACTTTGAGAAATTACTGAACAAACCTGATGAGCACTTGTTGCTTGCGGTGATCGATGATCAATAATGGCGGCGTTGCGCGCGAGCCGGCGAGAAGACCCCTGCTCACGCGTTACCTAGATGGGCAACTACCGATCGATAAATCGATCGACCGTGAGCGCCATCATGGCTGAGCGGATTCTCCAACAGATTTAAAATTAGGCGTGAGAGCTAGAAGTTTTAAGCGTCTCGTCAAGCGGGTGAAAGGCGCGCACCGGCGGGCGATGAGCGTATTAAGTCGCCCACTCGCACGTCATGTCCAGAACTAAGTCGATGAGACGACCATCGGCCGATGTAAGAAGAACTGCAAGCGAGCCACGTCCGTGTACGACGGCCTGAAGGCGCCAATCTGGAGAGACTCCGCGCGAGGTCCCTTTTTAGTCGCCTTTTACGACAAGCCAGGGAGGCTGGAGACGTGTAACCCCCGCCTCCAGGGGAAATTCAATTCCATATTTCAAATCATAGCCCAGCAAAGAACCAGGACACGAACGTGATGAGCCTGGAGTTTGAGGTTGCCGATTGACGGTCCTGCAGCGCAGGAAATGCAATTATATTTAGGTTGGTAGAATGTAGTTTGCATAAAAGAGTATGTTATAGTTCAACATTTCCAAATTAAGGACAACAGAGAGCTAGAGTTGATAATTGATAATTCATAATTATGAATCTATACTAGTGATTAGAAGTTGAGAGGGATTCGTAAATTGAGTTTTGTATTAACGTGGGAGTTGAAGCTAAGGGGTCATAAATGTAAGTTCACAAAATAGGCTGCTGATCACTATTTCAGGATTTAGGATCAGCAGAATGCTAGAAACGATGTTCGCAAAGTGAAAGATTACATTAGAGTTATGAGAGGTTTCGTACTCTGGTTTTAGGTACATATGTGAGCTAGAAATTAGATTTAAGATTGGATGGATTCAACCGTTGATGAGCCGGTAATCGCAGTTGGTTATTTCCCTAGCTGCTTGCCCATGCAGTTGCACAATTGAAGTTAGAGTATAATTGAGATTTCAGCAGGTCAGAGATCACCCGAACCGCGTGAGCCACTCGTTGGAGGCGAAGCGCCTCATCGAGAGATGGGAGAAACATGCGGACAAGCAACGAGCGAATTCCGCCGCCCGCTTGCGGGTGATGATAAAAACAGGTCAGTGGATCGGCCATCAGTCAACGTCCAAGAAGTGTGGCCAAGTCGCGCCCATGCACGTGAAACCCGCCGTTAGCTATAATATGGAGTTAGCGTGCGACCCCTTTTGCTTCACTTTTAACGACGTCGGACCAAGGAAGCTGGGGACGGGTTCTACAATCCCCGCCTCCAAAGGGAGTTCAATTCAATTAATACAGTTCTCTACTTTGCTAGTTGGTCGGACAGACGAGCCATAGTGCCACAGGAGATATAAGAGATATGAAAGAAGCATTCATAGATTTAGGCTATACTTGGTTACATGAGGGTTTAGCACAATTGTTTGCATATTTCTGACAGAGAGCTCGATACTTGGTGAGCAGACGACAGCTTCCAGAAGCCATCGCCGGTTTGTAATTAACAGAGAGCAAACTATGTTTGAATTAGGTTATGCAATTGTGTTTGCGTTTGATTAGTTTATAATGTATGAAGCTGAAATTGAGACTAGGGTTGAGGCTGGGATTGAAATTAAAATTTCCTGGTTCAAACTTACCCTTCCTTCGGTTATTTGTGCGGGAGTGACATACCATTATGACAACCGTGGGCGGCTCGCAATGTGTGTTGCAGATGCCCTTTCGTAAGACAGGCTGAGAAGGTGTCAAACTTGATTGATGTGCCAAATCAGGGTTGATTAGCCGTCCAGATAAAAGGCAGCATCAACAATGGCAGGTCCTCGATGAATGTACGTCGCAGCCACGAAATAGAACCGCAAAGAACGATTGCAGTTAAACGTTAGTGAAGCGAGCTCGTATCACTGGTACACTTCCGTAACACTTATAGAACCGCACAGATTACGGGGAGACACAAAAAGAACGCGCACACACATGCACTAAAGAAGATAACCTAGCACTTAGTATCCACATAGTCGTGAGGCGCTGCGAAGCACAGCAAGGGCCGCAGAGGTCGCGAAATCGTAGGAATTACTGATGTTGCAAAACCGAAGAAGTTGTAGAAAATCAAGAAAAATCAAGGAAACAAAGAACGATGCAACCCCGCAGCGTCAGATGCCAGGCAGGCCACGGGACCCTCGAACGACACGTCCGACCAGCTCGGCAGCCAGCACGAGACCCCAACCAAACCTAACCTAACCTTTTTTTTTTTCGTGGGAAAATCTTGCATAAGACCCCCCGCGCCCCTGGGGGAGGGCAGCGGGAGAGTGTCACATTCCTACTGACTAAAACCCCACGGCGACCTCCTCTGGCGTATGGCAGAGGCTCCGGGACTTGATTACTATAACTCCGGAGCCACCCCCGCCGTGCGCTGAAGGCACACCTCACCGGGGATGTAACAACTCCCCCAGCCGGCACCAGGGGTCGTACCCGGTGCCGGCTCCATCGCGGGGGAACTACGTGCAATGGCGGCCGGGACCCCAGCCCGTACCGCCTGCAGTCCCCGCGCCTCGATCTCCTCACAGGCTACGGGGAGGAGCAACCCCCCGCCCGCGCGCGAGGAAGATCAGGCGCAGCACTTCGCTCTGTCGGCTTCCGGTGCCGACTACACCCCGGGTCCGCGTGCAATGGCGCCCAAACAGGGCGCCTGCGGCCCGCCGAGTCGTCCCACTGTGGGCTGCGGTGAGCCGTGGTCGGCCACCCTCCAGGGGGACTCCCTCGGCTCCGCTGCACCCCCCCCCCCCCACTGCGGGGGCCAGCGCCACTCCCAACGTGGGAGGGAAATCGCCACTCTCCGCCTGGAGTCACTCGGTGCCCCCGAGGCAGACGGAGAGCGCCCTACGATTGAGAACGGGTTCCCCACCCGCACGCCCCCGAGTCCGACCGGGGTCCGGGCTCATTTCGTCCGGGGCGGGAGGGTACACCGCGACCCCTCCCACCCCCACAGGAAACACCCCCCGTAAAATCTCCCCAGGAGGCGGGAGGGCACACGGGCCCTCCCGCTACACTACCCCGTCCCGCATCCGTCGCGCCGGGGGGGCGAACAGCGAAAGCCGCCATCGCCCACCCGCGCCCCTTACGGCGGCGGATCCTGGCGTCGTCGTCGCGTCCCACGTCCGCGACCTCACCGACCGGGATCGTACCCTTCACGATCCCGCTCGAACCACTCATTGAGGGCCATGACCTCCTCGCAGAAGGTGGTCACGGCCCTCCATTCTGTCTCGCCGGCAATCATCTGTCTCACGACGCCTGCCGGCGAGAGATCCTCCCCTATTTCTGCCGTCAGGGCATGGCGGGCCACCGCAAACACCGGGCACTCCGCCAGCGTGTGTTGTGCGGTGTCCCGCGCCGCCCCGCAGAGCCAACAGTGGGTGCTCCATTCCCTGTTCCTCCGGCACAGGAACAGCCCGAACACCCCGTGTCCGGAGAGCACCTGCGTGACCCGGAACGACAGGCCGCCGTGGCCGCGGTCCCGCCACTCCGATATCATCGGCAGGACCGCCCCGACGGCGCGGCTTCCGGCGGCAGACCCCCCTGTTAGGGATCTCTGCCACCTTTCCGCCGCGACCAGTCGGGCCTGGCTCCGGTGTTCCTCGACCGTCGACCCCGGCGTGTCTTCCCCGGCCTGGCGGAGGGCTCGCGAATACCAGTATGTACTGGATTCGACCTCCGCCTGGTACCGGAGTGGGATGAGACCCGCCAGGACAATCGCCACCTCGTAGGGGATAGTGCAGTAGCCCGGCACGATCCTGATGGCCAGCCGGCGCTCCACCCGCCGCAGCAGAGTGCAGCTGTGCCTGCTGACCGCCAGATCGCCGGCCCATATCGGAGCCCCGTTTAGGACTATGGACCGGACGATTCCCACGTATAGGCGGCGAACTCTCACTCCCGGCCCCCCGAGGTTGGGCAACAGGCGGCCAAGATTGGTCGCCACCTGTTCCAATCGGGGAGCCAGGCGGTCGAAGTGAACATCGAACCGCCAGTGGCTGTCGAGATACAGGCCGAGGTATCGAAGACCCCGGCCGATCACGATCCGGCACCCGTGGACCTCGAACCAGAGCTGGGCCGGAGGAGCTACCGCACGCCGAGGCTCGACGAACCACATGGCCTCGGTCTTGAGAGGATCCAGCGCCAGCCCCAGCCCCCGGATCGCTCTTCACACGATGGCAACCCCCACCACGGCACCACGGCAGGTCCTCAAACAGTCCCGCCCGGTGGCCAGCAGGTAGTATTCATCTGCGAATACCGTGGCCCACACCCCGGGCGGGAGAATCACCCGCCGCGCCGCGCCCCTTTGTATCCCACGTTCCATAAGGGGGAGCCCAGTTTGGACCCCTGGGGCACTCCGCAGTCGACCTCCCTTTCGTGCAGCGTACCGTACCGACCCGTGTACAGTATCCACCTGCCATATAGGATGGCCCCGATGATCCTGTGCCGATACGGGGGGACGTTGTGCCCCCCGTATCGTCCCATGGGGCAGGGTGTTGAACGCGTTTGTAACGTCCAAGAAGACGCCCAGCGCCACTCCACCCCGGGACGTGGCCGACTCGGCGACGGTGCGCACCCGTTGGATAGCGACGATGGTGCTGCAACCCTCGCGAAACCCGAACTGGATGTCGGCCAGGTCGGGGCCAACGGTCGATAGGTGGTGGACGAGGCGGTTTGCGATGACACGCTCGAAGAGCTTTCCCACCTCGTCCAACAGCACAATGGGCCGGTACGCAGAGGGAGAATCTGCGAGCCGTCCGTCCTTTCGGAGGAGGACCAGCCGCCCTTCCTTCCAAATCGAGGGGAACACCCCCTGCTCCAAAGCGGCGCTGAAGAGGCGGCACAGCCTCGGACCTAGGACGCCTGACGCAATAACCCAGGCGCGGCCAGGGATGCCGTCCAAGCCCGGGGAGGTGTTCTTGGCCCCGAGCCTTCTGACGGCATCGTCCAGCTCCTCCTCTGTGGCCCCCAGGTCGGCGGACCAGGCGACGGGCTCCGCCGGCCCTTGCTGGTGGCGCGGGTGCGACGTTCCCCCGAAACGGGGGAAGAGGGTGTCTATTACCCGCGTCAACAGCTGGGAGTACAGGCTCTCCGAGACCAGGGGCGCCCGTGCGCGGAGCTTGCCCCTGACCATCCGTTAAGGGCGCCCCCACGGGTCCGCGTCCAGAGAGCCCTGGAGCTCCTCCCAAGCCCGGGATTTCGCGTCTCTGATGGCCTGCCTCAGGGCTACCACGAAGACCTCGTATGTGCCCCTCAGCAGATCCTCCCTCGCCGGGTCGCGGACTCGAGCCCGTCGGGCGCGCTGCCACTGGCGCCGGGCGTGCTGACACTCGGATCGGAGATCCGCAATGTCGCCCGACCACCAGTACACCGCCCTCCGGGGGGGCAGGCGCCGGGCCCGGGGCATGGCGGTGTCGCATATTGTGGTCATCGCCTCCCGGAACCACTTGGCCTCCCCCTCAACGTCCGCGACCGGCCCGGCAAGGGCTGCGGCCATCAGCATGTTCTTGTCCAGCCTCTTCAGCACCCAGCGACGCAGTGGCGGGCCACGCGCCGGCCTGGGGGCGGCGGGGAGGGAGTTGCTGAAGGTGTTGTATAGATGATCACTCAGCGTCTCCCTCGCCGCCACCCTCCAATTTTGCACCATGCGCCCGGCCACAGGGGACGCCCAGCCCAGATCCACAATGGATTCCCCCTGAAACCTTTTTTTTTTTACGTGGGGGAAATCTTCGAAAGACGCCTCCAGCCCTTCTGGGGAGGAGCCGAGGGTAGTGCCGGATTTTTACCGGCTAAAACCCCCACGGTGGCCTACGCTGTGTGTTGGAGAGGGCCCCGGGACCTCTGACGAACAACACCGGGGCCCAAACACCCATGGCGCGTTGACGCCGCCTTGCTCGGGGGAGGGTCTAGCTTTGGCCCTCCCCCTACATGCCAAACACCGCCGCCATCGGGGGTCACACCCGATGACGGCAATCCTCGGGCCGCGTGCAATAGGGACCGAGGCCCCAGCCCCGGCCCCCTGCGGCACTGCGGCTCCGCATAAGTTTCGCGGGGCCGCGCGATGGGTGTTGGGGGAGGGGCGTTCGCCCCTCCCAGGTGCTCCTATTCCGGTGGGTGACTGGTGTCCCCCCACAGAACTCCTCTTCAGGGGGAGAGGGTGCTCCCCCATCCTCTTCTCCCCGTTGGGGGCGGTGGGCCTGGTATGTAACATCTTCACGGCCCACCGCCCCCTTGTGCTTCAGCGGATGGGGTCGGTTCTGTCCTGACCCCGCTCCGCTTCCTCCTTCAGGGCGATGACCGTCTCGCAGTAATCGGTCACCGCCCTCCACTGATTCTCGCCGGCGAGCATCTCTTTGACAAGTGCCGCCGGCGAGAGATCACCACCAACTTCGCACCGTAGGGCGTGACGGGCCCGCGCAAACGCTGGACAGTGCTCCAGGGTATGTTGCGCGGTGTCCCGCCCCACCCCGCAGTGATGGCATGCTGCCGTCCCCTCCGCCCGGATCCAGTGCAGGAACTCACCGAAACAACCGTGTCCGGTGAGCACCTGTGTGGTCCTAAACGTGAGCCTTTCGTGGCCGCGGTCCCTCCATTTCTTGAGCACTGGAAGGACCGCCCCGGCCACGCGCTGGGCGGTGGCGCCGCTCTCGACGGGCTCGCGCCCCTACCGACCCAGGGCTCTCTGCCGGGCCTGGCGCCTAATCCTAGCAACAGCTTCGGTCATCTCTTCTGGCGGGATCCCGTCCAGACGAAGGGCACGCAGACGCCAGAAGACTTTGGCGTCACCCTCCGCCTGGAACTTGAAGGGGACAACCCCCGCCAGGGTCATCGCCGCCTCGTAGCGGACCGTGCGGTAACCTCTGATTACCCTGATGGCTATCCTCCTCTCAGTCCGGCGCAGCAGTTGCTGGCTTCGCCGGGAATCCATCAGGGCGTTGGCCCATACGGGCGCACCATAGAGGGCCATGCTCCGCACGATCCCCACGTAGAGACGGCGAACCTTCTCGTTGGACCCCTCGATATTGGGCAGTAGACGGGCAAGCGCGTTGCTTGCCCTGTCTAGTCTAGGGGCCAGACGACCGAAGTGCTCCTCGAAGCGCCAGTGGCTATCCAGGTGGAGGCCCAAGTACGTGTGGCCCTTCCCCACCTGGACGTCGAATCCACTCACATGGACCACCGACTGGGGCGGTGGCGCAACCCCACGCCGAGGCGAGTAGAACCACATCGCCTCGCTTTTGTAGGGAGCTAGCTGGAGCCCCAGCCGCCGGATTCCCGCGGCAACGGCAGCGACGCCAATCTCGGCGAGGAGGCTAGTCCTTTTCCACCCCCGACCGACGGCCAACACGTGCGTATCTTCTGCGAAGCACGTGAGGCTCACACCGGTCGGGAGCTCGACCCGCAAGACCGGGTCGTACGTCAGGTCCCAAAGTGTGGGACCTTTCGCAGAACCCTGGGGTACGCCACAGTCCACGTCCCTCTCGTGCATCTAGCCATCCCGGCCCCTGTACACAATCTTCCTGTCCCGGAGGTAGTCGCCGACGATCCTCCTCATGTAGGGGGGCGCCTTGTGGCGTATCAGCGCCCCCCTTATCGTCCCTTGAGGCAGGGTGTTGAAGGCGTTGACGATGTCTAGACTAACGCCTAACGCCACCCTGCCCCGGGACGTGGCCGAGTCGCAGCGGGAGCGCATCGACTGCATTGCGTCGATAGTGCTGCGCCCCCGCCTCGGCCAAGTCGGGACCCTCCTGGGTCAGGTGCTGGAGGAGGCGGGATACCAGAATCCGCTCGAACAACTTCGCCACCTCGTCCGACAGCACGACAGGCCGGTAGGCCGAGAGACTGTCGGCGGGTCGCCCATCCTTCCGGATGAGGACTAGCCGCCCCGTCTTCCACTGTTCTGGGAAGACTCCATCCTTAATGCAGGTGCTGAAGAGGCGTCTCAATCTCGGACCGAGGACGCGTAGAGCCTTCACCCAGGCACGGCCGGGGGGCCATCGGGGCCCGGAGCTGTGTTTCGGGCCCCCACCCGTTTAATCGCCCCGGCCAGCTCCTCCTCCGTGACCCCCAGTTCGTCGGACCAATCCAACTCCTCGTGGTCCGGCGGGGGGCGTGTGTGTTCCCTCTCTCGTGGGAACAAAGTGTCGACTACCCGCCTTAAAAACCGAGGGTCGAGGCACTCCGTGACCGGGGGCGCCCAGGGCCTAAGCTTGCCCATCACCATTTTGTATGGGCGCCCCCATGGGTACTTCTGGAGAGAGCCTAGGAGCTCGTCCCATGCGCGGGATTTAGACTCCTTGATAGCCGTCTGCAGGGAAGTTCCCAAAACTCGGTACTGCCCGTACAGATCCTCCTCCCACGCTGGGTCGCGGAATGTCCTTCTTCTGCGGGCCCTTTGCCGCTGGCGACGGGCTGCGAGACAATCTCGTCTCAGATCACCAATGTCGCCCGTCCACTAGTAGGCGGCCCGCCTGGGGAGGTTCTTGACCCGGGGAATGGCGGCGTCGCACACCGCCTTCATGGCTCCCCGGAACCATTCTACCTCCTCCCGAATGTCCGCGACCGGCCCGGCAGGTGTTGGCAGCCAGGCCAGAGCCAGGGCTGCAGCCATCAGCACGTCCTCGTCCATCCTCTTCAGCGCCCACCGTAGCGGTGGCGGTCTATAGGGGTGGCGTGCGGTGGTGGTAAGGTCGAGGCGGATGTGTAGATGGTCACTAAGTGTGACCGCCTCTTCCATCACCCTCCATCTCTGCACCGTACGCGCGGCCAGGGGAGTAGCGAAAGACAGATCGACTATAGACTCCCCCTGGGCACGCACGCAGGTGCTAACGGACTCCACATTGAGCAGGTGGAGTCCTAGCCCCGCCGCCCAATTTACGTCCGCCCTGCCTCTCGCGTCTGTCCTCGGGGAGCCCCAAAGTGACGCATGGGCATTAAAGTCCCCGAGGGCTAGCACTGGCCGGGGGGAACAACGGGAGACAAAGTCCCCCACCCGGTCCAGGTACTGTTCATATTGCGCGAGAGGCCATCTGGGCGGGGCATAGAGCCCCACCACCGCTATTTCACCCCACAGCACGCCGACGAACCCCCGGCCCTGTTCCAGTGTGGCGGGGTGTGGGGGTACTGCGGTGCCAATAATCGCCACGGAGCCGTCCTCGTCCCCGAACCAATCTGGTCTGTCGAGGACTCGGTACGGCTCCGCGGCCACCGCCAACCCAGCCTTCCACTCGGCCAGGGTTTGGAACAACATGTCCTGAGCCCTGGCCGAGTGGTTCAAGTTGGCCTGAAGTATAGGGCCCTTGGGCCACATACTTAGGCTTTACGAGCCGCCTCCGCGGCATTTTTACTCACCGACTTGGCAGGGGGATTTTTCTTGCCCCCCTTCTTCGACTCCGCAGGCTTGGTCCTTGATGCCTGTTCCTTGGGGGCTGTTCCTGCCCCTTCAACGGCACTCTTCTTCTTCCTCTCGGAGGAGGAGGGTCCACAACCTTTTGCCCCCAATCGATACCCCGCGGGCCGCCCCAGGTCCGCACAGGGGGGGCACCGCGGGGTGGCGCTACACTTGCTGGCCACGTGGCCCGACTCTCCGCACGCATAGCAGCGGCCGGACCTATCAGCTTCGCAGGTGCATCGCTGCCTAACATGCCCTCTTTCCAGGCAGCGATAGCACTGCAATGGCCGTAGTGGTAGCGCCTGTATTCTGGCCGAGGACCACCCGACCAGAACCCTCCCAGAGGGGGATAACTTTTTGAGTGCCGCTAGAGGGCATCTCGCCCAGACAGTCCCCATCCTTTGGGGGGAGGTGCGAATCTCCCCCATTTTAATTTCTTCAGCGGAGCAACCCGCCGCAGCGGCCAATGCGGCCGCCACCTCCGCCGGGGTGACCGAGAATTCGAGACCGGTCACCCTAACCTCGCCCATTTTTATGGAGCGGGCAACCCTCACCTCGGTGCCACTGAACACCTGGCGGAGTCGGTCAGCCAACTTGGCAGCTTTCTCCGTCCTGTCCTCCCCAGGTAACTCGAGGACCAAGCCACCGGTCCGAGTTCTTCTGGGCATCAACGCCGTGATGCCCAGCTCCTCCAACTTGACCCGCTCCCGGGCCATGAGCATGGCCTCGGCGTACGAGACCTTAGCCTCGGCAGCTAGGTTGATGGTGACCGCCGCAGTACGAGTAGGGCGGGGGGCCTTCTGCCTGGCAGGTTGGGCCCCTTGCCCCTTAGCCGCCGGTGCCGCCCCTCTCTTCTGCCCCTTCTGGGCAACCACCTTGGAGCTCAGGGAGGGAGGGGCCTTGGCCGCTGCCGCCTTCTTCTCTGCAGCTTTAGCGCGGCGGCCGACCACCGTCACCCAGGTCCCATCCGCCGTCCTCCGATGTTCTTCGACAATCCGGGCCATTCTAGCCTCCACAAATGATGCCGGTTGGTCGGGTGTTGAGGAGGGCACCGGCAACGGCTCCGTGGCAGCCAGGGTCCTATTCCGCACCCGCCTCTCAGCTTCCTTCCTCGATGCAGTGGGGATGGTCGCAGCCGCAGCTCCCCCCTTAACATGCTCCGCCCTCTTAGGCGGGGGCTGGACGGCTGCAATAGCGGCTTTGAACTCCGCCCGGAGCCCCGACGGGCCCTCTTCGAGGAGAGCCGCAAATCCCTTCATCAGGTCGGGCTCGAGGCCACCAACCTTCCCCTCCTCTTTTCCAGGTGCAGCAGCTGGGATTGGGACTTGCACCACGGGACATTCAGGCGGGCAAGACGGTAAGTCGAAAGCTTCGACTGCGTCCTTCCTCCTTTTCCTGCCCGCCTCTTCGCCAGAGAACGGCGAGCCGTGCCTCGCCGACCTTTTGGATGGGCCGGGGCCTTCAGGCGCCGGCACCTCTGTGGCAGCGACCCTGCACGTAATGTCTGCCAGGCTATTTTGCAGGATGTTGATTTGGGCCTCCTGGGCAGCCACTTGCTCCTCCCGCAGCTTCAGCTGTTCGCGAAGCTCCTTCACCTCTTTATCGGCCCTGGCAGGTGCAGCCCTGATTCCTGCTTCCGTGTGGATGGCCTTAAGGTAGCGGGAGGCCATCCTCAGCTTGCGAACAAATGTCCCTTTCAGCCCCTTGGAGACGCCCGCGACCTTGTCGATGTCGCGACAGAACTCCAAGGACTGCGCAATAAGGTCGCGCGTGGGGACTTGACTTCCTCCGCCAGGTCCTCAGGGTCCGGGAGGGACCTGCTACCCCGACTCGGTTCTATAGGGTCCTCGTTAGGATCGAGCACCCTCCTCTCCTCCAGCAGGTCAAGTTCCCGGCGCTGGACATCCAGGACTCTCTGCTTAGCCGCCGCGAGCCACACGTACTGGCCCGTGGTCGGCGGGCGACCCCTCTTGCTCGTGCGCCGTGCCTCCAGAGATACTGCCGAGGAGAGTGACTCGTCCGAGTCCAAGTCCACCTCACTCTCTCTGGATGCGGGGGCATCAGAGGCCGCCGGGGAATCTCCGGCCCCTCCTCGTACCGGCCTCAGGGGAGGCCACTCCACATCCGCCCTAGTCAATCGGACGGATAGGCGGCGCGCATCCGTTACCCTGCTAGTGCTGGGCTGCGCCATATCCTCCGCGCCCGTTTCCCGTCTCGCGTCCTGTTGAACAGCCGCAGTCGTCGTCGGTACGTCCCGTCCAGTGTTCGTTGTTGTTGTTGGCGTTTTTAGTTTCAAGTCATCCATAGTGTTCCCACGAGTGGGTCGGTCTGTGGGTCCACCCGGGCAGAGCCGCATTACCCGTGTAAGGCTTGTACACACGGGTGGTCGCCAGATATCCCGGGGTTGGCCGCTAGAGACTGATGCACCCATCAGCCACCCCTGGCGCTGACTCCAGGGGCGCCCTCATCACCGCGTACCGCAGCTTGGGGCTAGAGATTTTTTATAGCGGTTGTCATCCTCGCGGGCCGGCCAATGAACGCAAGCCCCCCGTTCCAGCGAAACGTGACCACTGGGTTACGGTGTAATTGCTAGGGCACTCCGGGTTCGCTACCCGCACCCGACCGCCACGCAGCCTGGCCCCTGGAGAACTGAACGACGCTGCAGCCACCTTTTCGCCTCTCCGACCCAGGCCTTACCGGCAAGGGTGGCCCTGCCAGCATCCGTAGATCCCACCGGCATCGCCCCGGGTCATCTGCGAGGCTACTTCGACAGCAGCAAACGCTCCCCTTTCAGTCGCCTTGTACGACAGGCAGGGGTTACCGTGTCTGTATTGTATCCCCCAGTAACAGGGGAGGTTTTGATGGGTTTTCCTTCCCTTGGTGTTTGGTCCGCGGGAGCTATTTTATTTCACTCCGACACTCCATGCACTCCGAAAAGTGCATGGCGAGCATTCCCCTATCCGCCACCTGGGGACGCGCCACGTCGGGGTATCACCTCCCCGCCCAGCCAGTACACTTGGCCAGGTCCGTGGGTCCCCCTGGAACCTTTTTTTTTCGGTTCAGTTGGAAGAGGAAATGCGTTTGCGCACGCGCGGGTTGGTTTCCTTTTTCGTCTATTCGGCTAGAGGGGACCCGGGCAGTGTGGGACTCCTGTCCGCCCTGAAGGGGCAGACCGGCGCCCGTGAGGTGAGGGCACACCCAAAGAGGCAACGCCAGAAGGGGGCAACCTGGCAACCCAACCCTTAACGGTTGAGTTTAGCCCAAGTGTAGGCCACAGCCCTGAATGGGCGACCTAGACAGGCAGCCCAGTGTGGGCACTCCCGAGGCTGGACATACTACCCACTAAAACTTCTCCCCTAACGTGGGCCGCCGGCACCTTTTCACTCGTTAGAATTCATAAAGGAATACCAGCGTATAGCCACAACGACGCTTCGGCACTTCAACGCATTTCGCGTTATTGCGGCCGTCCGCAAAAACGCCATGCGCTAGGCACATGCTGCATCTGCGGATCCACGCCGTTGCACCTCCGATCCAGCGGTAGGACATTTTCAACCTGTACGGTAAGGCACAGGATTTTTCTTCGGCCGCGACCGGGAACCGAAGTAAGCCCATTCCGGGTGGTCGCGCCATGTGTTCACCTGCCAGGGCAGGAGCTTGCTCTTCGACACGGCCAGGAATCGGGACATCGTATCTCCACGGCTGACCGTGTCCATCTTCGTCCACCATGGTTGGTTGATAATGATGATGTGACTTATCCTAGATGTCATCACGCCCACCTGACCTTCCACGAGGACAGGCCATTTTTCTTCAGCAACGATCGGCACCGTGGGGCCATCCTCCAGGATCGGCACCGGGGGGACATCTTCCCGGCGTGATCGCGCCACCTCTTCGCCTGCCTAGCACTATTGCCAGGACAGGGGTTCCTCTTCGGCCACGACCAGGAACCGGAGCTCCTGCTCAACGGGTGATCGCGCCATGTGTTCACCTGTTTTAACAGGGCTTGCTCTTCAACACGGCCAGGGCCCGGGGCGAGTCCTTTCCCCGGTTGACTGTGCCACATCTTGGTAGGCTGCAATCCTCGATGACCTGTCCCATACATACTTTACACACACACACATACGCTCATGACAAGCATAGCGCTTCGAGGAGCGCTTCGAATGCCCCAAATATGCAACGATAAATAATGAATAAATAATGAGTAAAGAATAAATGTATAAATAAATGAATAAATGAATGAGTGAATGAATAAATAAATAATGAATAATGAATAGGAATTAATAAGCACATGAAGCCCATGAATAGAATAGAGGAGCCCATACATTCAATAATAGCTGTCATAATAAGCATACTAAACATACTAAACATACTAAAACTGGTTAAATCAAATCACAAATACAACGGGAAATAAATATATATATGCATCTAATGCATCTAGTGCAATAGAGCAGTTAATGAATAGTTAACAGTAAAAGAAACAGTGAGCAATATGAGAACGTGAGAAACTGTGGAGTAAACATAAGTAGTATTGCACGCAAGCAGGCAAGCGAGCATATGTGAACTGGACATAAGCAAATGACCAAGAAAACCTCCAAAACCTAACACGTCAAACATACATACATACAGCCGAGCAGCCAAATAGCAGAAGAGGAATATTTAACATTCAACACTAGCGCACAATATAATCACATAAAATTAAACTCAAGATAAACCATAAATTTGAGATGAAATAAACCAAGGATGTGAACCGTAACGTAAAATAAAGTCGCCATACAGATAGCCAATAGCAAGCCAGCCATGAGAGAAGAGAAGCAAACATAACATAACATAGAATGCTACTAATTATTATCAGAGGTAAAGGTAAATAAGGTACAGTATAAAATATAGAATATAGGGTATAACCAGAAAGTAAGCTGGGAAGAAAATAAATAGGTGAGCGTAATGTAATACTAATAATTGAAACCGTTCATTGAAACTATTAAGTTACTTAAATTTACTTGCAGGAACATTTACGCGACCACAACCTCAATGTGGTTGGCAAGCGAACATGATGGAGTACAATCAATGATCAAATGAAGGCAATAAAAAACAATTAGAAATTATTGCGAGCAAATCATCAATAAAGATAAGTAGCAACATATACCTCTTAATGAGAATAATAGGAAGAGACAGAACTGTTAACATCAGAAATTAACCATAGTATTAAATGTAAAATGTAACATAATCCTAGTCTATTTGCAGGAAGCCCTAACGCCAGCCAATGGAAGTGGAGGTAGAGTGTAATTAACGGATAACAGGAGAAGAGAATACCCATCTGATATAATATGGGGAGCACATGAGACCTAAATCGGCATAAACCATAAGGCAGATCAAACAATTCAAATAGTTATAAATTGTGTAGATTAGATTGTTACTGGATTATAATACCGCTCCGATAAGTATGGTATTAATATTAACACTGATACAGGTAAGTCGATGCAATACAGCGCGTGGTGAAATCTAATCAATAATAAACAATCAATAATAAACCCCACATACAACCATATTACTACTATATCATAATATAAAGGTACAAGAAAACTAAACTACACTACAATAGATCAAAATTACTATGAACATATGTGTATATGTAATATGTAACGAGAACACTCCAAATATAATCAATTTAATAAGTATACCGATGTAGATAATTAATTAAACTCCTCATACCATAGTCAGTTTAAATGATGCAGTTCCATTAAACCCCCTTTAATACCAATTAATAGAAAAGGCATATAGGTGCTAAACCAAGCCAGACACTCCTATAAGAAAGTCATATGAGGTCCACGGTCAAGAAATTCAAAGAATGTAAGGAACTATAACGCATATATGTATGTATAGAAAACCATAAAGACATTGTGTGACGGTTCCTTCCCGCCGGTGGGTGCCGACTCAGTCGGTTGGCCGGGGGACTCGAGAATGAGTGAGGCGAGTGTTTGTGTAAATGATAGGTCTTTATTCTAAACTAAATGTTTATATATACAGGATACTTAATCTACGGCCCTGAGCTTCCTCTCAGTTTACTAGTGCTTACTCTAACGGCTGACGGCTACGCGGCTTATACCTACGGCTTACAATTACGACTTATAGCTACGGTTCGGCGCGGTTCGGCGCGGTTCGACGCGGGTTCGGTTCGGCGGCCCGGCGCGGTCACGGTCCGGCGGTTCGGTTCGGCGCGGAGGTAGCGGGAATGCTGGGTAATTGCGGAGTCGGATGTCACATCTGGGGCGAACGGTCGCGATACGCGTCGCGTTCGTCCCGACAGTGGGAAGACCGTGGCTCCGGCGGACACCCGGCGAGCGTATGGTCTGGCCCGGCGGTCAGGAAGCCGTCTGGGGTATCCCCGACAGTGGCTGGCGGAACAGTGATACCTTCAGTGGCGGTCGCAAACGCGTCTCGTCACTGAACACTGCTGGAGGAGAGAGAGTAAGGCAATACCAAAAATAAAGATCCGTCTCGCTGTGGCGCATTCGGTGGGATACGCTCGGAGAACCGATCTGCTTTAGTCGGCTCGCGCCGCGGTATATCAATCCTCGCGAGGCCGTTTGCCTCGCGGGTTCGCGATCCGCGCGGTCGCCACCTGGTGCCGGTGTCGGCACTAGGCGCGAGTCGGCGGTGGTACGGTTGCGGGCCCGCAGGGGCTCGCGAGTTCGCGGCCTCTATGTATATCCTTACAATTGTATCATGCAGGACGGACTACCGCAGCGTATGCCTCCCTGAGCACCAGCCGTATTAACCAATACTGAACTAACACTTTCCAAATCAGAATCAAAATCAGAATCAGAATTGTAATTAAGAAAGGGTAATTAATGTACAAAAGATTGCATAAAGTACCGTAAGTATTCAAAATACACAGATTCACAACTGTCACAGCTGCACTAGAATTGAATTAAACATAGTGTAACGGGGTCGGTCGGTTCGGTGCGCACGGCGTTGCGCACCGCGGTCGGTTTCCCCGTGCCAGGGTTCGCAAGGGAACAGGTCGGTAAATAGCGAGGCAGTGTTATGTAGAAAAATATATACGTTTATTCAAAAAAAAGGTAAACTGCTACTGGCTACTACGTGTACAGCGTGGCGGCTATCCTCGCCTCGCTGGTGGTCGGGCGGTGTTTTCCGGCCTCGGATACTACAATCAGAAGATGGTCTGGTGGTTAGACGAGTGGAGCCGTTTTCTTTAAAACTAATGTACAGATCTTACGTACTACGGTCGGAACCCGGTCCGTCACAGAAATCACGCGGAACTTATACCTAACGCTCTTACAAGCTAAACGGACGCACGCTGGTATGCGCGGAGCGCGGGCGCAAGCGGAGCGCGAACGCGAACAATTCAGCGAAAGCGACGAGGCACTATCGAGTGCCGAGGAAGTGAACGCACAAGTCGGGAAAGGAAAGACCCGATTGGGCCGACGGTATTTTATTCAATCGCGCTGCGGTGTTTCGCGCTGCGGTGGAGTTGTTGCCCGTTTGTCTCACGCGGCTCGTCTTCTCGTACGCTGAGGTAGAACCGAGCAGCGAACGAGACGACGACCAATCCTGGCCAGCCTGGGTAGCGCCGCGAAGCTGGACGGAATCGGCTGCCAAAGGCAGAATACGGTGCCGTGTAGACTAGCGTTCGGAATCCCCGCGGAAGCACCAGCAGAGATTATGAACGCGCACTAGCTAGAACGCGCACCCCGGGTCAACCACGGGACTGACGAGGCTAGGCGCCTACGGCCGCTGGACCTATAGGAGCTGCCAGGTCGTAGCGTAGTGCAATGCTACGGCCCGTTGGCCAGAAATCTCTTCGCCAGGAAACCCATGGCGTCGAGAGCTCTGGTGCTCCGGTCCGGACCTCCTAGGAGGTCCCCTCGGGGTCGAAGCCCCGAGGCAACTCATCGATCATCGCATCGATCGGTCCTACTTATAGTCTAATCGCACGGAAGTGGGGATGCCGCCGCGGCGCGGGCCCGCGATGCGCGACGCCGATCCGCGGCTGTCGTCGCAATAGTATGCAAAATGTTACGAGCCGGAGGGGGCGGCTGCGTAGCCGGGCCTTAATTTAGGTAAATGGTAATTGTTAATGGCTTGACCAGTGTTGTTATTAACACTGGGAGCCTAAGGAAGTAGACGTGGAGACGAACCTACGTATGGCTAACGTAGGGAGCTCCAGGAGGTTGGCTATGGTGGACGAACCTACGTATGGCTAACGTAGGGAGCCACAGGAAAGGTGTAGAGTGGAGGACGAACCTACGTATAGCTAACGTAGGGAGCCTCAGGAGAGTGATATGCGGACGAACCTACGTATGGATAACGTAGGGAGCCGCAGGAAGCGTTAGTATTAGGTCTCGTAACTTGATTGATGTACCTCGAGCGGTAAAGGTACACCTTAGTGGGTTTCTGGACAGTAAATATAATTGTACAATAGTATGTAAATTAAACTAGTATGAGTTTATTCTCTATTCCGGACCGTACAATTGTTGTGTGTAATTGTCGCGGTATTCAATGAATTGAACTCTAGGTTGCACGTTTGAAATGAGTTGAATAAATAAAGTTTAGTTTCGATTCCGCGAAGCAAGAATCTAATCCTTCTCGGTTTTCACGAACACGAGCAAACGGGGGCGGATTACAACGATTATAATAATGCTTAACAGCCGACAACGTACTGTATAGTTACTGTGAGTGCTTGAAAGGGACTTGAATACCCGATCTCGCAGAGTTTCCTCGTTGCAGAGATTATCCGAAAAAGAACGTACTGACGTGTATCGAACTGATTCTGGACTTCAACTAGACCCGAGGTGCCCTTGTCGCCACCCTTTTTATACTCAAAAACTAGAGTAAAAAGGGTGGTGGGGACTGACTCTACGTGACCCGTAGGACCGCGCCCTTGCTTTGCGTTGGTCTCGAATTTTCTAGAAGACGGTTGGTGTCGGGTGCACACATCCGATTCCATATAAGGAAATTTCTTGAGAAGGGTTTGTAACACCATATAAGGAAATTTCCGAGACGGATACGTAACATCTCCCCTCTAAGATGAAACATCGTTTGTTACGATGCTTTCACCATTCGGAGTCGGATGAGTACACCAAAATTGCCAAATGATTCTATTACTTTTGAACTGAACTATTGCGATGTGTGGTGTGCGTGTATGTAATTGTGTATATGTCGGGACTTAGCTTAGGGAGTCTTTGATTGATGGCCACCGTTGCTGGTTGATCGGTTGGATGCTGGTCCTTGGAGTGGCTGGTCCCATGTTGGTGGAGGGGTGCCTGGGCGCAGTTTCCTGCGTTTCCTCAGGCTATCACCCGGCGTCCAGGTTGTGACGTTGTCATCGGTGATCTGGGCCAGGAGCAATCCATTCTCCCAGATGTAGGACACCGCAGGTTGTCGGTTCTCCTTTCCTCGTTGCGATGCCATTGAGGTTCCCTGGTCGATTGCCTTTGGGTCTCGTGTCTGGCTGGCACGTCCAAGGTTGAACTTGCCGCTGCCTGGTTGGAAAGGTCCCTGTGACCTTATAACGGGCCCGATGCGGTACTCCTTGAGCCAACTACCCATTTGTCCGGTTTGTATTGCGATCGTCCTTTGCGGTGTTTAAATTATCTGCTGCTATGTTGCGGGTTTCAGTCAGTCTTGTGATTAGATGAGTGAGGTAAGTTCCATAAGTATCCAATTCTTCTCCCTCTGGAAAAGAACTTGGTTGTCGGGCTGGTTTTCCAAAGATCAGCTCGTGCGGGGTGAAATTGGTAGCTTCGTGAACTGACGTGTTGTAGGATAGCGTTGCGAAAGGTAGGTACAGGTCCCAGTCCTCGTATGAATCCATGTAATGTTTTAAGTATTCTATAAGTACGATATGACTTCTCTCCAGAGAACCATTGGTTTGTGGTCTGTAACCTGAAGTAGTAACTTGTTTAATTTTGAAAATTTCTGCCAAGTGCGTCATGACTTTTCCCATAAAGCTCGTTCCTCTATCCGTTAAAATTTCACGAGGTGTTCCGAAAATTGAAATGAAATGTCTCGCGAACGCATCAGCTATGGTTGTAGCTTTGATGTTTGGTAGTGCAACGGCTATGCAATATTTGGTCAAGTTATCCTGCATGGTTAAGATGTGGCGGTTTCCCCCAGAAGTTTCAGGGAGTGGTCCAACAGTGTCTAGAGCGATTTTATCAAACGCTTCCAATGGTGTGTCTGTGATCAGCATCGGTTGTCGAGTTTTCGCTCTTACTAACTTCTGTTCCTGACAGCTTTTGCATTTCCTGATGAACTCTTGAATATCATTTCTCATTCCTGGCCATGAATATTTTGCTCTTATACGTTTGTAGGTTTTTGTTACTCCTGTATGTCCTCCTAATAAACTGCTATGGGCTTCCTCTATTATTTGTTTTCGGATGTTTTCAGATGGTAACCTTATTGTTCCCAGGCATAGGGTAAGCTCTATGCTGGTATCTTTAAATACTTTATTAATCAGGGCTTGATATCTCTGAATGGTAGGTCGATCCTGCTTCCTGGTTATAGTCAGTCGAATATTTGTTGTCCTGGTTTCTCTGAGAGCGGTTCTCAAGTTTTGCAGTGCCGAAACGACGTCTTCTTCTTTGATTTCTTCCCAAAAATTCCGTGTAACAAAAACGGTAAAGATTTGAAATTCTTGCCTGGATGTGGTAATGACTTGTCCTTTCTTTGGATTATTGTTGCAGAGGTCCTCCTTTCCGAGATAGCCAACATCGACAAGCATTCTTCCTCCAGGATCAATTAGTTGGCAATCTGCGGATGTCAAGTGTGCGTAGTTTCCCTTTGTGGTGATGAGCGTTTCTTCGCAATTTATTATTTTACAGCGGCCGTGATCATCTTGTTCTTCTTCCGATGATGAGTCTTCTGGGTGTGATGATAATGAGTCCGCTGCTGATTCATAGCAGATGGGCAGAGTATTACTAAAGTGCATTGGAGTGCTTTCTTGAATTTGTGTACCCGGTGGAGTCTGCGGTCTGGCAGGTTGTAGGGGTGGTTGTAAACCTTGGACATCTGGTCCGTCTGTTGGTGGTGTAGGAGGGTCAGGTAGTTCCACGACAGTAGACGCAGGCCTTATGGTAGTCTGACTGTTTTCCTCTTCGTCGAAAGATATTAAATCTTCAGTATTTTGTGGAGTCTCGGAAGTGGTTGGACTTGGTATGAAATGACCAGCGGTTTGAGTGGAATGCGCTATTGGCATAAATGGAGAGGTTAGGTTGATATCATCCCGTAGTTCCAACAGATTTTGTGAAGGGGTAGGTAATGGTGATTTTATGATTGGTGTGATCCTGTCGGTTGGATCTTGATGTATTTTCCTTCTTCTAATTGATCGGGGTTGAGGCGTGATTGTCGCTTCATCAGAACTGCTGGTATCTTCCGTGTATGTTGGTCTTTTCTCCCGATCTCGTCGCAATTCATGGATGCGTCGACCAATGGTATCCGGCTGAGGGTCCGGGTTTGGTATTGGCACTTTGAACTCCTTGTCTTCTCGTGGAATCAAAGGGAGACAGACTGTAGGAGGGTTCCGGGATAAAGCGTCTGCGTTTTTGTTTATTTTCCTAGGCTTGTGAATAACATCGTACTCGTACTCTAAGAGTCTTAATTTCCATTTTACTAGCCGTGAAGTGGGGTCTTTAACTGAATGTAACCAAACCAGCGGTCGATGATCCGTGACAAGTGTAAATCTTCGTCCGAAGACATATGGTCGGAAATACTGTATTGCGTATACCATGGCTAGACCCTCCTTTTCCGTTGCTGAATAATTTCTTTCGGCTGGATTCAAACTTCGAGAAGCGTATGCAATTGGTAAGTCTCGTCCAATTTCCCCTTGGCTTAAAACTGCCCCAATCGCATGATCCGAAGCATCCGTCGTGATAACAAATGGTCGTTCAAAATCTGGATATTGTAATATTGGTTGTGTACAGAGTTCTTTACACAATAGTTCAAAACTCCCTTGTTGTTCTTCAGTCCATTGGAAAGGGGTTCCTTTTCCCAACAGCTGAACTAGTGGTTTTGCCTTTAATATATATCAATAAAACTATAAATCAATGAAACTAGAATAAATCATGGTAACAGGCAACTAGCAGAAATGAAATATGAAGCAGGAATGAATCAATAAATCAAGAAAAATCGAATCAGATCAATGTATAGCTTTAATCAATCAACATCAAAATGAAGGAATGAATGAATAATAAATGAATGAATGTACGTAAACTGAATGCAGGCAAAACAGCTAAGGATATTCACAAATTGGAAACTACAGAAAGTGTGTAACGCGCAACATACGTAACCAACATAACCGACATACATAGCCGACATAATGTAATGTAATGTAATGAAATGTAATATAATGTAAAATAATAAATACAGCAAATGAGTTATATTCCAACTAAATATAACCGTAGGCCTTATTGGCTCAATCCCCCCTACTTTATAAATTATAGATTATACGGTTATAAGTCATAGTGTTCGAAAATGCGTTGATTTCAACCGTCGCCACAGGAACCGCGGCAGCACTCTTCAGCGCGACCGGTAGCCACCTTGGATGCCGGTCAGGCTGACCAATCACCGAGCTTGACGTCACCGGGAAGAAGCCAACGGCTCTTGCTACGACGAAGCCGGTGGTTCGGCCATTACGGTTTTGTATCGTTACGGTAAACACGTGCAGTACTGATTCCAAAAATTTCTAGTGCAATTAACGAATTTCGATTCTAAAGAACTCAGCATCGCAACGCGAATTCTGTGCCGACGGCCAACGCGAACTCGCGGTTAATCTAGTTCGTGGAAATCAACGAAATTAGTAGAATTTCGTGGTGACCACGTGTTGAACCAACACGTGGTTTTAATACAGTGCAATCTCAATCGCAAATTCTCCGCGACGCGGGTGAATCTTCACAATCTACGATCATCATAAATTCGTGCAACACACAATTCATTGTAAATACTGTACATAGTGTATTTGTGCCTGTAAATATACATTGTTTGTTTTGTGCAATCTCAAGTGCATTCATTTTCAATTGCCGTCTCACTGCGGATCCTACATTCCGAACCGGTTCTGAATCGCAAGCTCAAGACCTCCTTACAATCTCGAACACTTTTGAACACATAGATTGCAAATTGTAAATTGCAAATTGTAAATTGTAAGCGATTGCGTCCATACAAATGCAAAAGGAATAAAAATTTACACCGAAAGATGTATAAGGATAAATCAAAGCACGCCTCGCAAGCATCCAAGTTTCCGCCACGCGCGCAAATCCGCCCGAAAATAAACTTGTATGCACTCTCGTACAGGGATTTTCGAACAACCAGGCACCTGGGTAGCATGCATCGATTCAGAGAAAAGAAGAGAGATCCATATTGGGGCCTCGCAAGACAACACAATCGGCCAGCGTCGTCGCTCCAAACGACAATAAACAGCCGTTCAAAATGAACGTCTTACCGATTAGGTAAGGAAGAAGAAACACTGTGGCCCCTTTCTTTGAGGTAACTCTACACTACTCTAAGCTGTATTCACTATTCCGAGCTGTAAATGCTACTTCCAGCGCAGCTGCGCAGAAGAAGAACAAGAAGAAGAAGAAGAAATATCTCGGAATATGTGCGTGACGCCACTTTCCTTGAGGTAAATCTCCAAATATCTCGGACACGGTCCGAGCTATGGCAAAATGTTAAGAGACGTTTTTTGTAGGATACATCATTTCCAACTATGGATGTTCTATGACATTTTTTTATCAGGTGCGCAGTTTTAGAGATATATCGAGATATTTAATAGTTCCGAAGACGAATCAAATATCTCGGAAACGGTGCAAGCTGTGGCAAAATCCCAATAGACCTTTTTTGCAGGCAATTAAATTTCCTACTATTTGTGTTCTATGACATTTCTTGATCACATGCGTAGTTTTTGAGATATATCGAGATATTTAAAAGTTGCGAAGCCGCAACAACATTATAAGGAAGAAGAAACACTGTGGCCCCTTTCTTCGAGGTAATTCTGCACTACTCTAAGCTGTATTCACTGTTCCCAGCTGTAAATGCCATTTCTAGCGCAGCTGTGCAGAAGAAGAACAAGAAGAAGAAGAAATATCTCGGAATATGTGCGTGACGCCCCTTTCCTTGAGGTAAATCTGCACAAAACAAACAATGTATATTTACAGGCACAAATACACAATGTACAGTATTTACAATGAATTGTGCGTTGCACGAATTTATGATGATCGTAGATTGTGAAGATTCACCCGCGTCGCGGAGAATTTGCGATTGAGATTGCACTGTATTAAAACCACGTGTTGGTTCAACACGTGGTCACCACGAAATTCTACTAATTTCGTTGATTTCCACGAACTAGATTAACCGCGAGTTCGCGTTGGCCGTCGGCACAGAATTCGCGTTGCGATGCTGAGTTCTTTAGAATCGAAATTCGTTAATTGCACTAGAAATTTTTGGAACCAGTACTGCACGTGTTTACCGTAACGATACAAAACCGTAATGGCCGAACCACCAGCTTCGTCGTAGCAAGAGCCGTTGGCTTCTTCCCGGTGACGTCAAGCTCGGTGATTGGTCAGCCTGACCGGCATCCAAGGTGGCTACCGGTCGCGCTGAAGAGTGCTGCCGCGGTTCGTGTGGCGACGGTTGAAATCAACGCATTTTCGAACACTATGACTTATAACCGTATAATCTATAATTTATAAAGTAGGGGGGATTGAGCCAATAAGGCCTACGGTTATATTTAGTTGGAATATAACTCATTTGCTGTATTTATTATTTTACATTATATTACATTTCATTACATTACATTACATTATGTCGGCTATGTATGTCGGTTATGTTGGTTACGTATGTTGCGCGTTACACACTTTCTGTAGTTCCCAATTTGTGAATATCCTTAGCTGTTTTGCCTGCATTCAGTTTACGTACATTCATTCATTTATTATTCATTCATTCCTTCATTTTGATGTTGATTGATTAAAGCTATACATTGATCTGATTCGATTTTTCTTGATTTATTGATTCATTCCTGCTTCATATTTCATTTCTGCTAGTTGCCTGTTACCATGATTTATTCTAGTTTCATTGATTTATTATTTTATTTTACTAACTAATATTATTTGACCGAGAGTTGTTTTTATTGGGCTCACGGGACTGTCCTGATCGCATGCGTTGTCGACGTTGTTTGACTTTACTGGTTGATTTTGTCTAAGTTAAATGTTTTATTCTATTTATTTATTCGGCCCTTCGTTCTGTGGCGATTCCTGATTCCGTTGATTCTGTTGTTCTGTTGTTCTGTTGTTTTGTTTAATCTGTTTTCTGCGGCGCGATATGTAGTAATACAGTGTGTCCTGCAATCTGCGCAATCTGTGGATCTTATTCGGGTTGATTCATTTGATTTCATTTTATTTTTCCTTATTGTTTGTAATTTGTAATTTATATGTAATTTATATTTATTTCATTCCACCCTATTACAAACGTATGATTCATATTTATATATAATAAATAACCGTAGTATTGATTTTACTAACTGATTTATCCTCCATCTTGATCTGCCTTGAAGCTTGATTTGATGTTCGTGTGCTTTATATCTTCGTGACAGTACTGTATATCAGACTTATCTTTGATGATAAGGGTTAACCTTTACCAAAAGGTGGGACGCAAATCCGGATGGGTCATATGTCATTTGAAAGCCCTTGACGAGGGGAACACAATGGTGTGGTGGGATGTCTTAAATATGTGACCTTGATCCGCTAGAGGTCAAAAACTATTATGTTATATTGTATTATGTTATAATATTGTATTATAGTATTGTTATTGTATTGTATTATACCATGATCATATTGTATTATTTTATTTATGTTATTAATGTTATTACATCCAACCTACGTTCAATCTACGTTCAATTGCGTTCAGCCTGCGTTCAATCTGTGACCATTTTAGGCATTGAATATATTATATGTTATATTATAATATTATTATTTTAGACCTTGGGTTGTGTCCAGTTATTCAGCTATATTAGTTAGCTATGTTAGGCTATACTTAACCAGTATTCTAAATTAAATTGTATTATATTGCATTATTATTATATAACTTCCTAACTTTCTATTCCATTATATTATTATAATTGAGTAAGTAAATGTACAGAGTAATTAACAATGTCATATGGCATATCGAATTGCATTGAATTAAATTACTTGATACAGATTATTAATATGTGTCTGCTTTATTTTACCTGCTGTGATTATAGCTGTGGTTATATCTGTGATGATTATATATGCGATTATATTTGCGGTTATATTTATTTGACTTAGTTTAATGGGTCTTGTATTATGGAATTTAGAAGAGTCTATCTGGATTGGATGGATTAATGAGTTTATATCATATGCGTATATTGCGTTTATAATCCCTTTGCGTATTTTAAGGGAGGGTTTGATTCTGATTCTGGTTTCTTGTTTCTTAGTTCTTAGCTCCTTAGTTCCTCTTGTAGTATCATGCATTGTTTCTAAGCTTTCGGGGGTTGTTTGGGCTCCCAGGCATTGTCAATTAATTGTAGACTATAAAATGTATCATATATCCTTTAGCAATCTAGATATGAATGACGTGTAACGACATTGGTTTATTGGTTTATTGGTTTATTGTTCGCCGTTCACTATTCACTATCCTTATTCTTTTCTTATTTTTATTCTTGGTCACTTGACATGTTTCAGTGACTTCTTCTTCAATTGAGTGTTACGTTTTAGGTTCCATGTTCCTGTAATATCATTCACTGCTCTTTTGTAGCTCTTTGCACCCCCCCTCAGGATAATGTTTTGCATACTATGTTTAATTCAATTCTAGTGCAGCTGTGACAGTTGTGAATCTGTGTATTTTGAATACTTACGGTACTTGATGCAATCTTTTGTACATTAATTACCCTTTCTTAATTACAATTCTGATTCTGATTTTGATTCTGATTTGGAAAGTGTTAGTTCAGTATTGGTTAATACGGCTGGTGCTCAGGGAGGCATACGCTGCGGTAGTCCGTCCTGCATGATACAATGTCTTTATGTTTTTCTATACATACATATATGCGTTGTGGTTCCTTAAATTCTTTGAATTTCTTGACCGCGGATCTCATATGACTTTCTTATAGGAGTGGCTGGCTTGGTTTAGCACCTATATGCCTTTTCTATTAATTGGTATTAAAGAGGGTTTAATGGAACTGCATCATTTAAACTGACTAATGGTATGAGGAGTTTAATTAATTATCTACATCGGTATACTTATTAAATTGATTATATTTGGAGTGTTTTCGTTACATATTATATATACACATATGTTCTGTAACGTGGCGACACCCGTGGCCCCCGTTACAATCGCTGCGCTTCCCCCACCCATGCGCCCACCTAACACTAACCCATAACCCTTCCCTCACCTCACCCCTTTCCTCCCACCCACCGGTGTCGGACAGATGGAGACGACGGACTGGCACAACGAGGACCACCCTCAACAGGAGCTTCGAGGCCGGCGACAGATCCACCCCACCAGCAAATAAGGAGCAACGTGGAGTTTCCAGAAATTATGATGAAGCGGCCCAAATTGACGTAAACGTCCACCCAGAGCCATCTGTCGCCGAGCCCGAAGACCTCAGCCCACCCGTCACAACAGGAAGTCCGTCAGCCCCATCGACCCCGATCACCGGTGTATCGAGTATCGATAATCGATCAGGCCCGTGCCGAAAAAGGCCCCCTTCCAAAACCCCATCCCCTCCCAAAAATATCCCGCGACGGTCTCGTCGTCTCAGCGGCGGCGACGAGCCGTTAATGAGCCTAAGGCTACGATATAGAGAGCGTTACAGAGAGATTTTTGATCGAGTGAGATTAAGGAAGCGATTTTGAGGAGTGTTAGAGTGTGAGTTTAGTGTGAGGCGTTTTGGGTGAGCCCTTTGATTATATTAATTACGATTGTGTTGTTTGAGTTCGGCAACGAACCCCTTCTCGTTTTGAACCCCCTTTTTTATAAAACTACGCGTAACGTGCAGAGACCCCGCGAGAACCCATCCCGACCCTGCAACTTCCTGTCCTCCACTATTTCCTCCTCGCGCACTCCCCCGCGAAAGAGTCCGGACGAAAGTGCCCGAATCCCCGCTACTGTGAATTCCCCAATACACTTTTCTTTCTTCTTTTGAGTTTCGGTTGCCACAATCAGTGGCTGGCGCCCAACGACAATTTTGTATTTGGCGACTTGTATTTTGCGACATCCGTTTTCTATAGAGTGAACCCCCGAAAGGGTCACAAATTTTGGCGCCCAACTTGGGGCCACGGAAAATAAAGGTCTAAAAACTCTCGCGTAGTTTCCCCGTTATATTCAAAATCTTCAACATCAGCCGAGAAGGTGCCCGTTGCCGAGCCTCTTGTTGCCAGTTTTTTTTCTAAGTACCGCCGGTCGAACGCGGCGCGGTGTTAGAAATTTGATCCTCGAGTGTCGTAGAGGACAAATTAACATAGCCGACCCGACACGTACGCCGCTTTCGACCGAGCCGTTACGGTTGTTGATATTGAATTTGAAGTATTATCTGTGCCAAAAATATTATTTTCTTTTGTGTCTGCCCTCCAAATTCAAAAGTTTGTTCGCGGTTTGCCGATATCGAGGGCCCAGGTCGTGCCTTTTTCCGACCGTGGGCACTCTATCGAGCCTCTTTCGGTTCAAATCTTTTTTTCAGCTCCCCCCCTTTCTTTCAGATTATGATTCCAGAATACGGTATTTTGATTTTACTATTATCATTGCATTTGATTTTGAAATTGTTGTGCCTGAATTTGAACTGTTCCCTTTTTCCTTTGTACCCCCCTTTGAAACCCTTTCCGCCCCTCCAATTTTGAGAAACCACGAAAATGGATTCCGAGGAGGCCCGCGTAATGCGAGAGCATATTTGCGACCTCGACGTGGTAGAGCTGATACAGTTAATGGATCACGCCCGGTTAAATATTCGCGGGAAATTAAAGGACCTCCAGGACCGATACCTTCGCGCAGAAGTACGTCGCGTTTTCGGCCCGGATGCCGCGCCATGGGATGTGACGCTCGATACAGCCGGGGATCGCCTTCCGTTCACCCTTTTTACGGCATGGGAGACCCCGGCTGTCGACGATTCCCCTCCACATCCCACGGCCGATCCTCCTTCCCACCAACCGGACGATCCCGAACCCGAAACGACAGATCCACCGGCTCCCGAGACTTCCCGCCGATCATTCACCGAAATACGACCCCAACCTTACATCCCTAGTCCCGCTACCATGACCTCGACCACCACCCCGACCACCACTACTGTCACCGTAACTTCAGTTTCCCGTCCAACTCCCACTCCACGCTCATTAATAGATCCAAATCAGTCCTCTCCAGTCGAGGAGCGGCGCGAAAGGGTTACTTTCGCGCCCGATCCGAGGCCCGACGAACACTCCACTCCCTTACCTACACCCCCCTTAAATCCATTCGTCGATCCCCCAACGATACCAGTACCCCAAAATCCACCCCTTATCCCTCTCACTCGTCCTTTAACTACCTCCAACCCGTACCGTAATAGCCTAGCAATAGCTCCGCATCCCCTGAGTAGTACCCATCTCCCACAAAGAATACCTGAAACCCAGTATCCTTTCCCCCCGCCACAACCGATCCCTGCGCCAACGCAAGCTCCAAACTCTATGGATTACACTTACTCCGTTCGATACCCCTCCCAACGTCCACCCTGTCCTTCATTTTCTCCCTCGTTCCCGCAGTTGCCCCCGCGCTTCGCCGAACCATCCCTCTCCCGCACAAACCCTTTTCATCCCCTGGGGAATCTCTCCCAACCCTCCCATTTTCCTGCCGCAGAGATGGAAAATTTCCTTCTCAGGAGCTACCGGGGAAGACGGGGAGGAATTCCTTGAAGCATTAGCCGAGTCAGTCATAACCCAAAACCTGACCGAACCCGAAATCCTCCGAGCTATCCCCTACGCGTTAACGGGTGAGGCGCGAGCGTGGGCGCGGGGGCAGGCCCAAACATGGACCAACTATGGCGAATTCATGCGCGCCTTCCGTCTGTGTTACACCCCCAGTAATTACCAAAGCCGTCTAAAGAAAGATTTGACCACCCGCACCCAAGGGGAACGGGAACCCCTTTCCACCTACCTTTCCAAGCTACAGGTGATATTCCGCCGTTTAGAACCTCCCTTACCCGTTTCCGAACAGCTAGAAATAGTCATCCGAAACCTCCACCCTCGCTACAAATTAGTAGTAGACTTCCACCCTCCCAATTCCTTTAGTGATTTGCTCCGTCTGGGAAGGTGGGTGGAGGAAACCCAGCGGAGCAGCGAAGAGTATCGCGGGCCGCAGACGGCGGGGAGCCTCACGATCCCGGAAACAGGGTACGTGCCCCCGCCGGAAGGACCACGATCAAAACTCGCGGCAGCCGCTGGGTACCCCCGACCTTCCCCAACGTCCCAATCTGTCCCGAAAACCCCGCGGAATACGCCAACACCTAACCACCCCCAAACTTCCACCTCCTACCGTCCAGTTACACATCCTCCTCCCCTAACCATTACCGAAATCCCTAGTTTAATGTCTCTCCCCACGACACCACCCCCTGCCGGATATCAAGCACCACGATCCATGTACGCACCGACCTCCGCCCCCGCAACCTCCTACGCCCAAGCGACTTCCGGTTCCCGACAACCGCCTCTCCGTTACACTGCCCCAAGCTCCCAATCCTCCCTGCCCGGCCAGTGCTGGAACTGCGGCCGGCAGGGACACCGGTTCGGCGCCTGCCAACAACCGCGGAGAAAATTTTGCTTCCGGTGCGGAACGTTTGATGTGATCGCACCGGAATGCCCGAAATGTTTGTCGGGAAACGCGTACGGAGGTCGGCGGTAAGGGTCGACGCAACCTCCCCGAAAAACGCGATCCAACCCCCCAAATCCCGCGTCCAGGAACCCCCAAAAACTCCTTCAACCGCACCGATTCCAACTCCAAGGAAATCCCTTCTAGTAGAGTCCCGTACCGAACCCTATCCCGGCGATAATCGCATTTTCCTCCCTTTACAACACGGCAAATACATTTTCCAAGCCCGCCTCGACACCGGCGCAACCCATTCTTATGCAGGTCCCAAAATTGCTGAATTATTTAGACCCCATTTAACCCCTTCCCAAGCCTGCATGATCCTAGCCAACAATATAAAAGAGAGAATCCTCGGAGAAGTCACCGTCGCGATCCAGGTCGATGACGAAATCCATAACCTCCCCCTCCGCGCAAGCGAGTCATTGGGGTATGAGGTAGTCCTAGGGATGGATTTTATCGCCCGATTTGGAATTACCATAGACGGAGATCTAAGGTCGTGGCGGACCCCGAATGGACCTCTTCACCCTTTTTACCCTGAATCCTATCCCAACCCCTTTCCCATGAACCCCGCGTGCGCCGGACTTTCCGAAGCAACTCCCGAGGAAATCTCGGGAATTCAAACCCTTCTCGATCACCTCATTCCACCCCCATCCTCCACCTTAGGAACCACTCCTCTCGTAACCCATTCCATAGATGTTCAAGGTCACCCCCCAATTAAACAACGTCCCCGTCGTATGGCTCCCCGCGTTTTAGAAGCTGCCCAAAAAGAAGTTGATTCCATGCTCCAGGCGGGCATAATTGAACCCTCCTCTAGTGCTTGGTGCAGTCGTCCCGTCCTAATTCCCAAACCCAACGGCTCCTATAGATTTTGCATAGATTACCGTGACGTTAATAAAGTCACTAAAAAAGACGCCTATCCCCTCCCTAGTATGAACCGTATCCTGGACAGCCTCCGAACTGCCCGTTACATTTCCAAATTAGACCTTAGCCAAGCGTATTTCCAAGTCCCCCTTGATCCCTCCAGTAAAGAAATTACCGCGTTTGCAGTCCCCGGTAGAGGTCTTTTTCAATTCACCCGCATGCCCTATGGCCTCACCAACGCCCCCGCAACATTCCAACGTATTATGGATAAATTGATTACCCCCGATTGGGAACCCCATATTTTTGCGTATTTAGACGACGTAGTAATCGCGACCGACACGTACGAGGAACATCTAGAATGGCTCACGAAAGTCCTAACCCGTTTGAAAGAAGTCCACCTTGAAATCAACCGTGAAAAAAGTGAATTTTGCTGTTCCGAAGTCCGATACCTTGGTTTCCTGATAAATAAAGACGGCATGTTAGCCGACCCCGAAAAAATAGAACCCATCCTTTCATACCCTCCTCCCACAACCCTTAAACAACTCCGATGTTTCCTCGGCATGGTAAAATGGTATTCCCGATTTTTAAAAGATGTTTCCAAAGACCAAACTCACCTTACCCACCTTTTACAGAAAGATGTTGCTTGGGAATGGGGTCCCGAGCAAGCGTCCGCTTTTGAAACCTTAAAAATTGCCCTCACCAAAACTCCCGTCTTGGCTCGTCCCGATTTCACCCTTCCCTTTTCCCTCCAAACAGACGCTAGCGATACGGCTATCGGGGCAGTTCTCGTATAGATCGTAGACGGTGAAGAGCACCCGATAGCCTACGCTAGCCGTTCCCTCACCCGCGCGGAGAGAAACTATTCCGTAACGGAGAGGGAGTATCCGGCCGTCGTGTGAGCGACCCAAAAATTCCGCCCCTACATTGAAGGTTCCGAAGTCACCGTGGTGACGGACCATAACAGCCTCCGGTCGCTTCACCACCTTAAAGACCCCACAGGACGATTAGCCCGTTGGGCCTTGACCCTTCAAGGCCAACCTATGAAAATCGTGCACCGTAGGGGAACCCACAACGTCGTGCCAGACGCTCTCTCCCGAATGTACGGCGACCCCATAGACGGCATGGCTGCCGTTGGCAATGACCCTGACCCATGGTACTCCAATAAACTCCGTGATGTTAGTGATTTTCCCTCCAAATATCCCGACTGGACGATTGAAGACAACAGATTATATTACCACCGTCCTAATTCCCTCCTAGATCCCATCGTCCCCGACCTTGACGGTTGGAAATTAGTCCTTCCCCTTTCCTTACGCCAAAAAGCCCTTTCTGACGCCCACGATCCCCCCCAATCCGGTCACCTTGGCATTGATAAGACCTATTACCGCCTGACGCAGGACTTCTACTGGCCTGGAATGTTCCAGGACGTAGTCCAATTTGTCGGACGGTGTCTCCAATGCCAACAAAGTAAGGTTTTGCAGCGGCCACCGGCGGGGCTGATGCGGGAGCGCCCGGTGGAGGCGCCCTGGACCGTCGTGGCTGCTGACATTATGGGTCCCTTCTCTCCCAGTAAATCCCAAAATAAATATCTCCTCGTTTTTCAAGACCTTTTTACAAAATACATAGAAGTAAAACCCCTCCATAAAGCTTCCGCCAAACCAATCCTTTCTGCCTTTGAGTCCCTTGTCCTCCACCGATGGGGATGCCCCAAATTCCTCCTTACAGATAACGGTACAGAATTTTGTAACAGAGACGTGACGAACAGACTGACAATGTACGGAATCAAACAGACGACAATCCCTCCCTACCACGCCCAAGCCAATCCCGTTGAAAGAGTCAATAGAACCCTTAAAACAATGATCACGACGTTTATTGGAGAAGACCACCGAAATTGGGATAGACACCTCCCCGAATTTTGTTTCGCCTATAATACCGCCGTACATTCCTCTTCCCTCGTCTCCCCCGCGTTCCTCAATTTTGGTCGAAACCCCCGTCCTATTCAAAACCTCCGCCACGAAATTAAATCCGATTCCTTAATAATTCCCCGAAATCCCCAAGAATGGTCCAACCGCATTTCCCGTTTAACCCTTTTATATGATATAGTCCACCGGAATTTAGAAAAAGCCTCTTATCGGCAAGCCTCCTATTACAATCGTGGGCGTCGTGACGAGCGATACCAAATTGGCGACCTCGTCATGAGACGCCAACGAATCCTTTCCTCCGCAGCCCACAATTTCGCGTCCAAACTCGCCCCTAAATTTTCAGGTCCATACACCATTTCCAAAGTCTTTTCCCCTGTTGTTTATGAATTAAAAGATTCAGTTGGAAATATCATTCCAAAAGTTCATATAAAAGATCTCAAACCCTTTAGACCTCCTCCAAATTTTGACGATTCAGTTTCCGATAACCCTTTTTCGAATCAAGATATTAATGATATTTCCCAACCAGGACCTTCATCACAAACCCCTGACATCCCCGCCCAACAAACACCCCAACAAACACCCACGCAACTGTCCCCTTCTTCGCCTATCCCCACCACAGCACCTCGTCGAGGACGAGGGAGACCTCGGAAAATCCAAACACCCCAAATCATTCCATCGATAATAAATGCACCACCTACTCCTATCCCACTCCCTCGTCGAGGGCGGGGGAGACCTAGAAAAATACAAACACCTCCAAATAATACCCAAATTATGATGCCCGTACCCGTTCCTACTCCACTCCCTCGTCGCGGACGAGGAAGGCCCCGAAAAGTCCAAATACCCCCAAACCCTACGCAAATCATACCCTCCCAACAAACTCCTGCTCCACCCCCTCGTCGAGGACGAGGACGACCCCGAAAATACCCCTTAAACCCTTCAGTAAATGTAATAAAAACTGACCAACCCTCGATACCTCCCCTCATGTCCCGGCCTGTTCGCCGACCCAGAAAACTCCTACGTATCGACGATACTTAAACAACAAATTTGGCGCCCGACCCGGCTATCAAGAACCCACTATAATGCGACCATTTCAGCGGTTGTTCTTGCCTCCACGCTCGGGCCAATCCAATGAGATGAAACAATTTTGATACTTGCGAGTAATGTTGCGTAACCACCAACAACAATAGCCCTCCACCACTCAAGTCGCCCCTAAATAAGAAGCCCCCCGCTGACACACTGACGCTCCCAACAGGTTGAGGTATGTTTGCATCACGACGAGAAGGGCGAGGTCGGGGAAGCAGGGCCCGCCGGATGTGGCCGGCGCCGCGGCGACCGCGGCTATATAGGGGTCAACCGCCGCCCAAAACGGCAGAGGTGGCCGTGCAGACGGACTCGTCTGAGTCCGATTACGTCACGCCTCCCCCATCCCCCACTCCCCGTCCTACCCCATCCACCCCTGAACTTCCCTCGACACCCGAACCCCTAACCCCATCCCAAACCCCCCCACCCCACAGGCCCCAATTGGCAAAATTAAGAGCGGCCATCCGTCGCATCCCCATCCCTATCCCGGTTCAACACCCCATCCCTTCTCCACACCCCAACACCCCAACAGACCCCCACCTAGCTGCCCTACGGACCGCAGCGGCCCGCAGGGAAAGCCAGGAGAACCCCCCACCCACTCCAACACCAGTTGTACCACCCCATCCTCAATCCCTGAAATTCCTCCACCAAACATTGGCCCGTTACCCCCAAGCCGAACCCTCATTCCCTCAGTACCCCTATCCTACACGCTCCCAACCCCCCGAAATCCCATCCCTCATGTCCCTCATGTCCCTCAGAATCCCCCCTCCACCCCTGATGTCCATTAAAATTTCTAAACCCCGCAACCTCCCTTAACCCTTTTAGTGCCGGGCGAAATAGAGGTGCCTATGCGAGAAAAACCGGCCGAATTTCACAGTTTTACAAATTTATTTTGAGATAGAGTTCTCCCGCAATGCGAATAGTAAAGCGCTACGAGGCGCGGACCGATATATCGGCTCTGGCACTTCTCGCCAGTGTAGCAGGAACCGATATATCGGCTCCCGGCACTCAAAGGGTTAAACCTTCCCTCCTTTCCCCTTTTCTCTTTTCTTTCTCTTCTCTCCTTTGTTCCTTCTCTCCTTGTCCTCCTTTTTCTCTCTCTTTCTTCCCCCCCTTGGTCTTCGTGATCCTATACTCTAGAGCCCTCCCTAACCCATTCCCTTATTCCGACCCTTCGTGCTCCTTCCCGCCCCATCGGGGCCTCCCGCGAAAAATCTCCCAGAGTCCCTCTCTCAATCCAAAGATATTCAAATGATCCATGATCGTGATCCGGCCTCCCATCCGCGAAAAATCTCCCGGAGTCCCTCTCCCGATCCATGGATATTCGAACGCGCGAAAACGTCCGACTAGCAGCGTATTTGGAACAGAAGTCATCATTGCAACGACGAACCCCCCCTTATTCCTCACGAAATAAATTAGACACAACAATCATCACAAATCAAAAGGCAGGTAAAATTATATAATCTTCCTCCACCCACCGTTTAGCTTCTCCCCCCTTTTCTTTCGTTTGGCCAGATACTAATTCATTTTCATTGCAGGTCCATCAATCAATAGTAACATAATATTCAACGGCAACAAGAGGGTCGCTCAGACCCGCGATCCCCCCTGCATGAGAGCGCAGCATGGACGAATGAGTGACCGCGATTAAGAGCCCACCGATTATTGTATTTCTTTTCTCTCACCTTTCGCCATTCGCTCCACTTTTGTTATATTCCCCGTTTCCGGTCAAGGCGGGGGGGTGTTGTAACGTGGTGACACCCGTGCCCCCCCGTTACAATCGCTGCGCTTCCCCCACCCATGCGCCCACCTAACACTAACCCATAACCCTTCCCTCATCTCACCCCTTTCCTCCCACCCACCGGTGTCGGACATATGGAGGCGACGGACTGGCACAACGAGGACCACCCTCAACAGGAGCTTCGAGGCCGGCGACAAATCCACCCCTCCAGCAAATAAGGAGCAACGTGGAGTTTCCAGAAATTATGATGAAGCGGCCCAAATTGACGAAAACGTCCACCCAGAGCCATCTGTCGCCGAGCCCGATGACCTCAGCCCACCCGTCACAGCAGGAAGTCCATCAGCCCCATCGACCCTGATCAACGGTGTATCGAGTATCGATAATCGATCAGGCCCGTGCCGAAAAAGGCCCCCTTCCAAAACCCCATCCCCTCCCAAAAATATCCCGCGACGGTGTCGTCGTCTCAGCGGCGGCGACGAGCCGTTAATGAGCCTAAGGCTACGATATAGAGAGCGTTACAGAGAGATTTTTGATCGAGTGAGATTAAGGAAGCGATTTTGAGGAGTGTTAGAGTGTGAGTTTAGTGTGAGGCGTTTTGGGTGAGCCCTTTGATTATATTAATTACGGTTGTATTGTTTGAGTTCGGCAACGACCTCCTTCTCGTTTTGAACCCCCTTTTTTATAAAACTACGCGTAACGTGCAGAGACCCCGCGAGAACCCATCCCGACCCTGCACCTTCTTGTCCTCCACTATTTCTTCCTCGCGCACTCCCCCGCGATAGAATGCGGACGAAAGTGCCCGAATCCCCGCTACTGTGAATTCCCCAATACACCTTTCTTTCTACTTTTGAGTTTCGGTTGCCACAATCAGTGGCTGGCGCCCAACGACAATTTTGTATTTGGCGACTTGTATTTTGCGACATCCGTTTTCTATAGAGTGAACCCCCGAAAGGGTCACAGTTCATAGTAATTTTGATCTATTGTAGTGTAGTTTAGTTTTCTTGTTCCTTTATATTATGATTTAGTAGTAATATGGTTGTATGTGGGGTTTACTATTGAGTGTTTATTATTGATTAGTTTTCACCACGCGCTATATTGCATCGACTTACCTGTATCAGTATAAATATTAATACCATACTTATCGGAGCGGTATTATAATCCAGTAACAATCTAATCTACTCAATTTATAACTATTTGAATTGTTTGATCTGCCTTATGGTTTATGCCGATTTAGGTCTCATGTGCTCCCCATATTATATTAGATGGGTATTCTCTTCTCCTGTTATCCGTTAATTACACTCTACCTCCACTTCCATTGGCTAGCGTTAGGGCTTCCTGCAAATTGACTAGGATTATGTTACATTTTACATTTAATACTATGGTTAATTTCTGATGTTAACAGTTCTGTCTCTTTCTATTATTCTCATTATGAGGTATATGTTGCTACTTATCTTTATTGATGATTTGCTCGCAATAATTTCTAATTGTTTTTTATTGCCTTCATTTGATCATTGATTGTACTCCATCATGTTCGCTTGCCAACCACGTTGAGGTTGTGGTCGCGTAAATGTTCCTGCAAGTAAATTTAAGTAACTTAATAGTTTCAATGAATGGTTTCAATTATTAGTATTACATTACGCTCGCCTATTTATTTTCTTCCCAGCTTACTTTCTGGTTATACCCTATATTCTATATTTTGTACTGTACCTTATTTACCTTTACCTCTGATAATAATTAGTAGCATTCTATGTTGTTATGTTTGCTTATCTTCTCTCATGGCTGCCTTGCTATTTGCTATCTGTCTGGCAACTTTATTTTACTTCACGGTTCACATCCTTGGTTTATTTCATCTCAAATTTATGGTTTATCTTGAGTTTAATTTTATGTGATTATATTGTGCGCTAGAGTTGAATGTTAAATATTCCTCTTCTGCTATTTGGCTGCTCGGCTGTATGTATGTATGTTTGACGTTTTAGGTTTTGGAGGTTTTGTTTTTCATTTGCTTATGTCCAGTTCACATATGCTCGCTTGCCTGCTTGCGTGCAATACTACTTATGTTTACTTCACAGTTTCTCACGTTCTCATATTGCTTACTGTTTCTTTTACTGTTAACTATTCATTAACTGCTCTATTGCATTAGATGCATTAGATGCATATATATATATATATTTCCCGTTGTATTTGTGATTTGATTTAACCAGTTTTAGTATGTTTAGTATGTTTAGTATGCATATTATGACAGCTGTTATTGAATGTATGGGCTCCTCTATTCTATTCATGGGCTTCATGTGCTTATTAATTCCTATTCATTATTCATTATTTATTTATTCATTCACTCATTCATTTATTCATTTACTTATTCATTTATTCTTTACTCATTATTTATTCATTATTTATCGTTGCATATTTGGGGCATTCGAAGCGCTACTCGAAGCGCTATGCTTGTCATGAGCGTGTGTGTGTGTGTGTAAAGTATGTATGGGACAGGTCATCGAGGATCGCAGCCTACCAAGATGTAGCACAGTCAACCGGGGAAAGAACTCGCCCCGGGCCCTGGCTGTGCAGAAGAGCAAGCCCTGTTAAAACAGGTGAACACATGGCGCGACCACCCGTTGAGCAGGAGCTCCGGTTCCTGGTCGTGGCCGAAGAAAAATGGCCTGTCCTCGTGGAAGGTGGGCGTGATGACTGCAAGGATAAGCCACATCATCATTATCAACCAACCAGAGTGGACGAAGATGGACACGGTCAGCAGTGGAGATACGATGTCCCGGTTCCTGGCCGTGTCGAAGAGCAAGCTCCTGCCCTGGCAGGTGAACACATGGCGCGACCAGCCGGAATGGGCTTATATCGGTTCCTGGTCGTGGCCGAAGAAAAATCCTGTGCCTTACCGTACAGGTTGAGAATGTCCTACCGCTGGATCGGAGGTGCAACGGCGTGGATCTGCGGATGCCCCATGTGCCTAGCGCATGGCGTTTTTGCGGGCGGCCGCAATAACGCGAAATGCGTTGAGGTGCCGAAGCGTCGTTGTGGCTATACGCTGGTATTCCTTTATGAATTCTAACGAGTGAAAAGGTGCCGGCGGCCCACGTTAGGGGAGAGGTTTTAGTGGGTAGTATGTCCAGCCTCGAGAGTGCCCACTCTGAGCTGCCCGTCTAGGTCGCCCCTTCAGATCTGTGGCCTACACTTGGGCTAAACTCAACCCTTAAGGGTTGGGTTGCCAGGTTGCCCCCTTATGGCGTTGCCTCTTTGGGTTTGCCCTCACCTCACGGGCGCCAGGCTGCCCATTCAGGGCGGACATGAGTCCCACACTGCCCGGTTCCCCTTTAGCCGAATAGACGAAAAGGGGAACCAACCCGCGCGTGCGCAATCGCATTTCCTCTTCCAACTGAACCAAAAAAAGAAAAAAAAAAGGTTTCAGGGGCACCCACAGACCTGGCCATGTGTACTGGCTGGGCGGGGAGGTGATACCCCGACGTGGCTTGTCCCCAGGTGGCGGATAGGGGAAAGCTCGCCATGCACTTTTCGGAGTGCATGGAGGATAGGAGGGAAATAAAATAGCTACCGCGGACCAAACACCAAGGGAAGGAAAAGCCATCAAAACCTCCCCTTTGACTGGGGGATAGAATACAGACACGTTAACCCCTGCCTGTCGTACAAGGCGACTGAAAGGGGGGCGGTTGCTGCTGTCGAAGTAGCCCCGCAGATGACCCGGGGCGATGCCGGTGGGATCTACGGATCCTGGCAGGGCCTCCCTTGCCGGTAAGGCCTGGGTCGGCGGGGCAAAAAGGTGGCTGCAGCGTCGTTCAGTTCTCCAGGGGCCAGACTGCGTGGCGGTCGGGTGTGGGTAGCAAACCCGGAGTGACCAAGCAATTACACCGTAACCCAGTGGTCACGTTTCGCTGGAACGGGGGGCTTGCCTTCATTGGCCGGCCCGCGAGGATGACAACCGCTATAAAAAATCTCTAGCCCCAAGCTGCGGTACACGGTGATGAGGGCGCCCCTGGAGTCAGCGCCAGGGGTGGCTGATGGGTGCATCAGTCTCTAGCGGCCAACCCCGGGGTATCTGGCGACCCCCCGGGTGTGTGAGCCTTACCCGGGTAAGGCGGCTCTGCCCGGGTGGACCCACAGACCGACCCACTCGTGGGAACACTATGGATGACTTGAAACTAAAAACGCCAACAACAACAACAAACACTGGGCGGGACGTACCGACGACGACTGCGGCTGTTCAACAGGACGCGAGACGGGAAACAGGCGCGGAGGATATGGCCCAGCCCAGCACTAGCAGGGTAACGGATGCGCGCCGCCTATCCGTCCGATTAACTAGGGCGGATGTGGAGTGGCCTCCCCTGAGGCCGGTACGAGAAGGGGCCGTAGTTTCCCCGGCGGCCTCTGATGCCCCCGCATCCAGAGAGAGTGAGGTGGACTTGGACTCGGACGAGTCACTCTCCTTGGCAATATCTCTGGAGGCACGGCGCACGAGCAAGAGCGGTCGCCGGCCGACCACGGGCCAGTACGTGTGGCTCGCGGCGGCTAAGCAGAGAGTCCTGGATGTCCAGCGCCGGGAACTTGACCTGCTGAAGGAGAGGTGGGTGCTCGATCCTCACGAGGACCCTATAGAACCGAGTCGGGGTAGCAGGTCCCTCCCGGACCCTGAGGACCTGGCGGAGGAAGTCAAGTCCCCACGCGCGACCTTATTGTGCAGTCCTTGGAGTTCTGTCGCAACATCGACAAGGTCGCGGGCGTCTCCAAGGGGCTGAAAGGGACATTTGTTCGCAAGCTGAGGATGGCCTCCCGCTACCTTAAGGCCATCCACACGGAAGCGGGAATCAGGGCTGCACCTACCAGGGCCGGTAAAGAGGTGAAGGAGCTTCGCGGACAGCTGAAGCTGCGGGAGGAACAAGTGGCTGCCCAGGAGGCCCAAATCAACATCCTGCAAAATAGCCTGGCAGACATTACGTGCAGGGCCGCTGCCACAGTGGTGCCGGCCCATCCAAAAGGTCGGCGAGGCCCGGCTCTCCGTTGTCTGGCGAAGAGGCGGGCAGGAAAAGGAGGAAGGACGCAGTCGAAGCTTTCGACTTACCGTCTTGCCCGCCTGAATGTCCCGTGGTGCATGTCCCAATCCCAGCTGCTGCATCTGGAAAAGAGGAAGGGAAGGTTGGTGGCCTCGAGCCCGACCTGATGAGGGGATTTGCGGCTCTCCTCGAAAAGGGCCCGTCGGGGCTCCGGGCGGAGTTCAAAGCCGCTATTGCAGCCGTCCAGCCCCTGCCTAAGAGGGCGGAGCATGTTAAGGGGGAGCTGCGTCTGCGACCATCCCCACTGCATTGAGGAAGGAAGCTGAGAGGCGGGTGCTGAATAGGACCCTGCCTGCCACGGAGCCGTTGCCGGGGCCCTCCTCAGCACCCGACCAACCGGCATCATTTACGGAGGCTACAATGGCCCGTATTGTCGAAGAACATCGGAGGACGGCGGATGCGACCTGGGTGACGGTGGTCGGTCGCCGCGCTAAAGCTGCAGAGAAGAAGGCGGCAGCGGTCAAGGCCCCTCCCACCCAGAGCTCCAAGGTAGTTGCCCAGAAGGGGCAGAAGAGAGGGGCGGCACCGGCGGATAAGGGGCAAGGGGCCCAACTTGCCAGGCAGAAGGTCCCCGGCCCTCCTCGTACTGCGGCGGTCACCATTAACCTAGCTGCCGAGGTTCAGGTCTCATACGCCGAGGCCATGCTCATGGCCCGGGAGCGGGTCAAGGTGGAGGAGCTGGGCATCACGGCGTTGATGCCCAGAAGAGCTCGGACCGGTGGCTTGGTCCTCCAGTTACCTGGGGAGGACAGGACGGAGAAAGCTGCCAAGTTGGCTGACCGACTCCGCCAGGTGTTCAGTTTCACCGAGGTGAGGGTTGCCCGCCCAATAAAAATGGGCGAGGTTAGGGTGACCGGTCTCGACGACTTGGTCACCCCGGCGGAGGTGGCGGCCGCATTGGCCGCTGCGGGGGGTTGCTCCGCTGAAGAAATTAAATTGGGGGAGATTCGCACCTCCCCCCAAAGGACCCATCCTGTCTGGGCGAGATGCCCTCTAGCGGCACTCAAAAAGTTATCCGACTCTGGAAGGGTTCTGGTCGGGTGGTCCTCGGCCAGAATACAGGCGCTACCACCGCGGCCATTGCAGTGCTATCGCTGCCTGGATATAGGGCATGTTAGGCAGCGATGCAACTGCGAAGCTGATAGGTCCGACCGCTGCTATGCGTGCGGCGAGTCGGGCCACGTGGCCAGCAAGTGTAGCGCCACCCCGCAGTGCCCCCTCTGTGCGGACCTGGGGCGGCCCGCGGGGCATCGATTGGGAACAAAAGGTTGTGCCCGCTCCTCCTCCCAGAGGAAGAAGAAGAGTGCCGTTGAAGGGGCAGGAACAGTCCCCAAGGAACAGGCATCCAGGACCAAGCCTGCGAAGTCGAAGAAGGGGGGCAAGAAATATCCCCCTGCCAAGTCGGCGAGTAAAAATGCCGCGGAGGCGGCTCGTAAAGCCTAGGTATGGGGCCCAAGGGCCCTATACTTCAGGCCAACTTGAACCTCTCGGCCAGGGCTCAGGACATGTTGTACCAAACCCTGGCCGAGTGGAAGGCTGGGTTGGCGGTGGCCGCGAAGCCGTACCGAGTCCTCGACAGACCAGATTGGTTCCGGGACGAGGACGGCTCCGTGGCGATTATTGGCACCGCAGTACCCCCACAACCCGCCCCACTGGAACGGGGCCGGAGGTTCGTCGGCGTGCTGTGGGGTGAAATAGCGGTGGTGGGGCTCTATGCCCCGCCCAAATGGCCTCTCGCGCAATATGAACAGTACCAGGACCGGGTGGGGGACTTTGTCTCCCGTTGTTCCCCCCGGCCAGTGCTAGTCCTCGGGGACTTTAATGCCCATGCGTCACTTTGGGGCTCCCCGAGGACAGACGCGAGAGGCAGGGCGGTCGTAAATTGGGCGGCGGCGCTAGGACTCCACCTGCTCAATGTGGGGTCCGTTAGCACCTGCGTGCGTGCCCAGGGGGAGTCTATAGTCGATCTGTCTTTCGCTATTCCCCTGGCCGCTCGTATGGTGCAGAGATGGTGGGTGCTGGAAGAGGCGGTCACACTTAGTGACCATCTATACATCCGCCTCGACCTTACCACCACCGCCCGCCGCCCCTGTGGACCACCACCGCTACGATGGGCTGGGGCCTCGGTCTCTATTGCACGCGGCCCGAGGAGTGCCGTCATCGGGTGTGGCCCCCGATGGCGGCGGAGTTGGGCACGTAGGGGGAGGGCCAAAGCTAGACCCTCCCCCGAGCAAGGCGGCGACAACGCGCCATGGGTGTTTGGGCCCCGGTGCTGTTCGTCAGAGGTCCCGGGGCCCCCCCAACACACAGCGTAGGCCACCGTGGGGGTTTTAGCCGGTAAAAATCCGGCACTACCCTCGGCTCCTCCCCAGGAGGGCTGGGGGCGTCTTTCGAAGATTTCCCCCGCGTGAAAAAAAAAAAGGTTAAGTTAGGTTGGATTCCTGCTCCACAGACCTACCTGGTTATCCAGGATAGGCGGGGTGGCGATACCCCAGGTGGCATCCCGCGACGTGGAGCTGGGGCCGAGGGCCGCGCGGCTCCGCGACGACCACGAAACGGAGGAACTCCGGGCCCAATTACAGCTCCGCGACGCCAAAATAGCGTCACAATGGGAGGAGACTGCGACGCTGCCGCGGGAGCTGGAGGCTCTGCGCGAGAGGCCCCCGGCGGTAGAAGCCCCGGCCGCCCCTGGCTCTAGGAAGGCCTCGCGGCCGGCGTCCCCTCTGGAGCAGGAGGCCCGGCCGAAGAGGAGCTGTCGGAGGGCTACCACGTTGGAGGAGACGGAGAACCCCGCCCCGGTGCGTTCACCGTCGCCTGCCGCGACCGGAAGGGGGCGGGCCGTGGACGACCCCACCGAGCACGAGGCCCCGGCCGCCAAGGGGGGGCGGGGCATCGGGGACGGCCGCGCTCATGGATGGCATCGCCGCCCTCGTCCCGCGGAGCGTGGCCGACCTCCGGCGGGAACTTGTCGGGGATCGGGCTCGGCCCCGCCCCCCGGTGGGCGCCGCCGGGTGCCCCCCTCCTGCCACCTCTGGACGGCAGTCGAAGGGGCAGAGGCAACAGAGCGGGGATCCCACGAGATCCGGGGAACTCCGCAGCCCCAGAAAAAGGTTTCGGGGGCGGCTGGGACTCGCGCGCCTTCCCGCCCTACGGCCTCCTCCGGCTCGTTCGTTGCCGAAAGGATGGCAAAAATCCAGGAGGACCACCGCCAGGAGACAGAGGCGTGGTCCAAGGTGGTAGGACGCAAAGCCAAGAAGGCAGAGGCGGCGACGAAGAAGGGTGTGGAGATGGCCCCCCCCCCTCCGCCACTGGCGAAGAAGACGGGGAGGAGGACGACGGCCGGGACGACAAATCCCCCGGCCGCACGAAAGGAGGGAACCACGGGGGGCAAGGCGGCAAAGGAGGCCACAAAGAAGCCCCGCCTCGCCCGCCTCCCCAAAACCTCGGCGGTCACGCTAACGGTCGCGCCCGGGGCGAAGACCACCTGCTGTGAGCCCATGATCAGGGCCAGGCAGGAGATCGACCTCGCGGAGATCGGCATCACCGATCTCAGGCCCAGGCGCACAGCCACCGGCGGTCTCGTCCTGGAGATCGCCGGGACGGAGAGGGCGGCAAAGGCGGCGGCCCTAGCTAGCCGCCTCCAAACTGTGTTCCGCGGGTCCGATGAGGTTAGGGTGGCGTGCCCAGTTAAGATGGGCGAGATCCGCCTCATGGGGCTCGACGATTCGGTCACCCGGGAGGAGGTAGCAGTGGCGGTGGTAACCGGAGGAGCCTGCACCGCGAAGGAGGTCAAGGTGGGGGAGATTCGCGCGCCACCCCGTGGCCTGGGGAGGGCCTGGGTGAGGTGCCCCCTCTCCGCTGCCAACAAGGTCGTCGACGCGGGGAGGCTGAGGGTCGGCTGGTCCTCAGCACGGGTCGAAGCCCTGGCGGCTTGCCCCCTGCAGTGCTACCGCTGCCTGGAGACTGGACAAGTCAGGCAGCGGTGTCCGTGCGGGGTCGATCGTTCGGGTCGCTGCTCCAACTGCGGCGATCTGGACCATCGAGCTAGTGGCTGTGCGGCCCCACCGCGGTGCCCCCTATGCACCGATTCAATGCGGCCCGCGGGGCACAGCATGGGGACCAGAGGATGCCCGTCGGTCTCCGCGAAGAAAGGGCGGAAGAAGTCCGCCAAAAAGACGAGCGCGAAGCAGTCCCCGGCTGCATCGCCCACTGGGGTAGCGGGCCCCAACAACGCAGGAGCAGCTGTGGAGGCAGCGGTGGAGCCGGCGCGCAATGGGGCCTAAGGGTCCTTTCCAGCAGGCCAACATCAACCACTCCGTCGCACAGTGGCGAGAATCGCTGAAAACGTGGACAAAAGTCAAAAAAATGAAAATCGGAATTCTTGAAATCAGTTTAATGGAACTTGTTCATAAGGAATGTGTGCATAATGTTCTGACACTTTTAATGATTTTATTATTACCATGTAGCAGATATGAGCCTTACAGTTGATGATTTTGTGAAGTCAATTTCATCGGGCAAAGTTTAACATACTGCTGTTCATTATTTTTTAACTATTATGTTCTTTCGCTAATATTGTCACTTTATATGGTCCTTTTTGAATATAATTATGTAAGTTGCACAACAAAATGTTTATTTTTAACTGTGATATAGAACGAAATAGAAAGAATGGACATATTTAATGTTTACGTAAGCTCAAAGTTGTGTTCTACACGGATCTACACGTTCAAATTAGGCTTAAATTAAAGCTGGAAGTTTCCTGAATAAGGATCTGTAAAAACATCTTGCGGTAATTTGCGGTCTTCTGAGTTATTCACATTTTTGTGCACACGCGCACCCTATCAGCGTATCACAGTTAAAAATAAACATTTTGCTGTGCAACTTACATAATTATATTCAAAAAGGATCATATAAAGTGGCAATATCAGCGAAAGAATATAATAGTTAAAAAATAATGAACAGCATTATGTTAAACTTTGCCCGATGAAATTGACTTCACAAAATCATCAACTTTGAAGGCTCATATCTGCTAAATGGTAATAATAAAATCATTAAAAGTGTCAGAACATTATGCACACAGTCCTTATGAACAAGTTCCATTAAACTGATTTCAAGAATTCCGATTTTCATTTTTTGACTTTTGTCCACGTTTTCGGCGATCCTCGCCACTGTGCGTCGGAGCGCAGGACCTTTTGCTACAAACCCTGGCCGTGCGGCGGATTGAGGTTGCGGTGGTGTCGAAGCCGTACCGCATACTGGACCGACCCAACTGGTTCGGCGACGCGGCGCGCTCCGTCGCCATCGTCCTGGGGGGTCGGCACGTCACCCCGCCCGCCGATGTCTTAGCACGGGGGCGGGGTTTCGTGGCCGTTGACTGGGGGGGCGTAGCAGTGGTGGGCGTGTACGCGCCGTCCAGCTGGTCCCTGGAGCGGTTCGAGGAGTTCCTGGACCGGGTGGGGAGCGTTGTGGTTAGCTCCCACACCCGGCCGACGTTGGTCCTCGGGGATTTCAACTCCAAGGCCGAAGCCTGGGGGTCCCCGAGGACAGACGCGAGAGGAGGGGCGGTACTGCTCTGGGCGGCTGGCGCAGGGCTCCTACTCCTGAACAGGGGCTCCGCCAGCACCTGCGTTCGGGCTCAGGGGGAATCCATTGTGGATCTGGGCTGGGCGTCCCCTGTGGCCGGGCGCATGGTGCAAAATTGGAGGGTGGCAGAGAGGGAGACGCTGAGTAATCATCTATACATCACCTTCGGCTACTCCTTCCCCGCCGGCGCCACTGCGTCGCTGGGTGCTGAGGAGGCAGGACAAGGACATGCTGATGGCCGCAGCCCTTGCCGTGGCCTGGCCAGCTCTTCCGGCCGGGCCGGTCATGGACGTCGTGGGGGAGGCTAAGTGGTTCCGGGAGGCGATGACCGCAATATGCGACACCGCCATGCCCCGGGCCCCGCGCCTGCCCCCCCGGAGGGCGGTGTTATGGTGGTCGGGCGACATTGCGGATCTCTGATCCGGGTGTCCGCACGCCCGGCGCCAGTGGCAGCGCGCCCGGAGGGCTCGAGTCCGCGACCCGGCGAGGGAGGATCTGCTGAGGGGCACATACCAGGTCTTCGTGGTAGCCCTGAGGCAGGCCATCAGGTACGCGAAATGCCGGGCGTGGGAGGAGCTCCAGGGCGCTCTGGACGAGGACCCGTGGGTGCACACTTACCGGATGGTCATGGGCAAGCTCCGCGCACGGGCGCCTCCGGTCTCGGAGAGCCTGGACTCCCAGCTGCTGACGCGGGTAATAGACACCCTCTTCCCCCGTTCCGGGGGAACGTCGCACCCGCGCCACCAGCAAGGGCCGGCGGAGCCCGTCGCCTGGTCCGCCGACCTGGGGGTCACAGAGGAGGAGCTGGACGATGCCGTCAGAAGGCTCGGGGCCAAGGACACCGCCCCGGGCCCGGACGGCATCCCGGGCCGCGCCTGGGTTATCGCGTCCGGCATCCTAGGTTCGAGGCTGTGCCGCCTCATCCGCGCCGCTTTGGAGCAGGGGGTGTTCCCCTCGAATTGGAAGGAGGGGCGGCTGGTCCTCCTCCGAAAGGACGGACGGCCCGCAGATTCTCCCTCTGCGTACCGGCCCATTGTGCTGTTGGACGAGGTGGGAAAGCTCTTCGAGCGTGTCATCGCAAACCGCCTGGTACACCACCTGTCGAGCGTTGGCCCCGATCTGGCCGACATCCAGTTCGGGTTTCGCGAGGGTCGCAGCACCATCGACTCTATCCAGCGGGTGCGCACCCTCGCCGAGTCGGCTACGTCCCGGGGTGGGGTGGCGCTGGGCGTCTCCTTGGACGTTACAAACGCGTTCAACACCCTGCCCTATGGGACGATACGGGGGGCGCTGCTTCACCACAACGTCCCCCCGTATCTGCAGAGGATCATCTGGGCCTTCCTGGATGGCAGGTGGATACTGTACACGGGCCGGGACGGTACACTGCACTGGAGGGAGGTCGGATCCGGTGTGCCCCAGGGGTCCAAACTGGGCCCCCCCTTATGGAACGTGGGGTACACCGCGGCGCTGCGGGTGATCCTACCGCCCGGGGTGTGGGCCACGGTATTCGCAGATGACTACTACCTGCTGGCCACCGGGCGGGACTGGTTAAGGACCTGCCGCCGTGCCGAGGTAGGGGTCGTCATCGTGCGAAGAGCGATCCGGGCGCTGGGTCTTACGCTGGCTCCTCACAAGACCGAGGCCATGTGGTTCTTCGAGCCTCGGTGTGGGGTAGCCCCTCCGGCCCAATTCTGGCTCGAGGTCGACGGGTGCCGGATCGTGATCTGCCGGGGTCTTCGATACCTCGGTCTGTATCTCGACAGCCACTGGCGTATTCGATGTTCACTTCGACCGCCTGGCTCCCCGACTGGAACAGGTGGCGACCAATCTTGGCCGCCTGTTGCCCAACCTCGAGGGGCCAGGAGTGAGGGTTCGTCGCCTATACGTGGGAATCGACCGGTCCATAGCCCTATACGGGGCTCCGATATGGGCCGGCGATCTGGCGGTCAGTAGGCACAGCTGCACTCTGCTGCGGCGGGTGGAGCGCCGGCTGGCCATCAGGATCGTGCGGGGCTACTGGTATTCGCGAGCCCTCCGCCAGGCCGGGGAGGAACCGCCGGGGCCGACGGTCGAGGAACACCGGAGCCAGGCCCGCCTGGTCGCGGCGGAAAGGTGGCAGAGATCCCTAACAGAGGGGGCTGCCGCCGGAACCCGCGCCGTCGGGGCGGTCCTGCCGATGATATCGGAGTGGCGGGACCGCGGCCACGGCGCCCTGCCGTTCCGGGTCACGCAGGTGCTCTCCGGACACGGGGTGTTCGGGAAGTTCCTGTGTCGGAGGAAGAGGGAATGCACCCCCCACTGTTGTTTCTGTAGGGACGCCGCACAGCACACGCTGGCGGAGTGCCCGGTGTTTGCGGTGGCCCGCCACGCCCTGACGGCAGAAATAGGGGAGCATCTCTCGCCGGCAGGCGTCGTGAGACAGATGCTTGCCGGCGAGACAGAATGGAGGTCCGTGACCACATTCTGCGAGGAGGTCATGGCCCTCAAGGAGAGGTCCGAGCGGGATCGTGAAAGCTGCGATCCTGCTCGGAGAGGTCGCGGACGTGGGACGCGACGACGTCGCAGCGATCCTCCGCCATAAGGGGTGCGGGGGGGGGGGGGGGCGATGGCGGCTTTCGCTATTTGCCCCCCCGGCGCGACGGATGCGGGACGGGGTAGTGTAGCGGGTGGGCCCGCGTGCCCTTCCGCCTCCTGGTGAGATTTTACGGGGGGTGTTACTTGTGAGGGTGGGAGGGGTCGCGGTGTACCCTCCCGTCCCGGACGAAATGAGCCTGGACCCCGGTCGGATCCGGAGGCGGGCGGGTGGGGTCCCCGTTCTCAATATCCGTCCGCCTCTGGGGGGCCGGTTGACTCCGGGCGAAGAGTGGTGTCTCCCTTCCACGCTGGGAGTGGCGCTGGCCCCCGCGGGGGAGGCTCCGGAGTTATAGTAATCAGGTCCCGGAGCCTCTGCCATACGCCTGAGGAGGTCGTCGTGGGGTTTTAGTCAGTAGAAATCTGACACTCCCCCGCTGTCCTCCCCCACGGGTGGCGGGGGGTCTTATGTAAGATTTCCCCACGAAAAACAAGAAAAATGGTTGGACTCCCGCTCGACGCATCGAGGAGAGCGGACGTGTTTCGTGGTCGCTCCGTGGTTAGATTTTCAACGCGGTGGATAGCGGCTTAGTTATTCTCGTTTTTTGGTAAAATCATTTTTATTATGTGGTCGGAAGGAGTGATGCCCACTTGGACGTCGACCGATTGGACGCGTCCCGATTGTACGGTTCAGATTGGACGCGTTCCTTTTGGACGCCGTGCCGATTGGACGCGTTCCTTTTGGACGCCGTGCCGATTGGACGCGTTCCTTTTGGACGCCGTGCCGATTGGACGCGTTCCTTTTGGACGCCGTCGTGCCGTTTGGACGCCGTGCCGTTTGGACGTCGTGCCATTTGGACGCCATATCTTTTATAATCATTGCCTTTGGAAATCGGCAGATGGTGTTATTGTTTGTCGATTTAAATTTCTATGCTATTTGAATGCGTATGCATGCTAAAGTATATGATTCCATATATCTAACGATAAGGTCAAGTGGTTGTGTGTAACGTTTGACAGATATAGGTTATAGTGAAAAACATGTGGAAATTGAATGCAGTTACTTTCTTACAAGATATATCTGGAAGTATGTTTAAGGTAAAAGAAATATCAAACCTTATTTTGTTCAATACATTCTTTATTGCAAATTAATGTTGTTGTGGACAATGTATCAATATATAATAGTACGATTTCTTTTTCTTTATTTTCAGCATTTATGCAGACATTGATGAGGAAATTACCACCAAAATTATGGAGTAGGTAATTTGAATAGATCCATTCAACAAATTAAACATTGTGGAATGAAATACTAGGATTAATAACAGAAACGTACTCCGAAAACAGATGCAATTACTTTCTTGCAGGATATATCAGGAAATTTGTTTGAGGTAAAAGAAATATTAAACCATATTTTTTTCAATACATTCTTTATTATAAATTAATGTTGTTGAGTATAATGTAACAATATATAATAATATGATTTCTTCTTCTTTATTTTCAGCGTTTGATCCGACACGGAGGGGAAAATTGCAACAGAGATATTATGTAGTAGATGTATTAAATAGATACAGTGCAAAATTATTCGAGCAAGAGCAGTATTAAATTAGATAAGTTTGTCTTGCACGTTAGAGACTTTAAAAACAATGTAATACCAGCATATTTCAAATAAATAGTTTAATAAAAGTAGATAAATCCCTTAAACTTTAACTTCCTATTCTAATTTCCTTAACATAGAATTTAAGTTACAATTCACAGTGGTTTTTTCTACTTTCAAATAAATAGTTTTACCAAGTAATAATTTATAAAAAAAATAATTTGAAACAGAGTTTCTATTTCACTATTCACTTGTATCTTTTTTATAGCGCTTGTATTGTGTTTAGAAGTCTTGAATTTGTCTCAAACGAGTTGGACAGTTGTATTGAAATATTCCATTCTGAATAAATGCTGAAAATAAAGAAAAACAAATGATATTACAATATATTGATACATTTTACTCAAAATCATTAATTTGGAATAAAGAATGTATTGAAAAAAATAAGATTTAATATTTCTTTTACCTTAATCATATTTCCTTATATATCCTGCGAGAAAGTAATTGCATCTATTTTCAGAGTACGTTTTTCTCATTTGTTGTAGTATTTCATTCCGCAGTGTTTAATTTCTTTAATGTAACGTTTCAACTTTTCTACTCCGTAGCTTTTTGGTTGTAATTTCCTCATCAATGTCTGAATAAATCCTGAAAATAAAGAAAAAGAAATCATATTATTATATATTGATACATTGTCCACAACAACATTAATTTGGAATAAAGAATGTATTAAAGAAAATGAGATTTAATATTTCTTTTACCTCAAACGTATTTGCTGATATATCCTGCGAGAATGCTCATCAATGTCTGAACAAATGCTGAAAATAAAGAAAAAGAAATCATATTATTATATATTGATACATTGTCCACAACAACATTAATTTGGAATAAAGAATGTATTAAAGAAAATAAGCTTTAAAATTAGTTTTATCTTAAACATACTTCCAGATATATCTTGTAAGAAAGTAACTGCATTCAATTTCCACATGTTTTTCACTATATCCTACACCTGTCAAAACGAACTACAGATTTCTAAAAGCAATAATATTAAAACATATGGCGTCCAAAAGACACAGCATCTAAACGGCACGGCGTCCAATAGGAACGCGCCAGAACGCGTCCAATCGGACCAGCGTCCAAAAGGAACACGTCAGAACCCGTGCAATCGGTACGGCGTCCAAAATTAACGTATCCAATCGGCACGGGGTCCAAAAGAAACGCGTCAGAACGCGTCCAATCGGTTCGGCGTCCAAAAGGAACGTATCCAATCGGCACGGCGTCCAACAGTGAAGTACTGGAGATTATCAAGAAAAAGAAATGTAATTCACACAATATATTGTCGGACTACATGTAATTAATATTGTTTCGTACAGTTGTCAAGAAATTTAGTGAATTCCGTTTTGTAAGATTTTAGGTTATATTTGCCTATGGTGAAATAAAACTAATTCACAGGAATTGAATTTCCTTTTCTATCTTTTCTGCATAAGTCTTCTTTGCTTCTAAATGTTTTAATCCTTTTTCTAATTAGCGTGAACAATGGAATATTACAGTTGGAATATTAAACATTGTACATATTCTTCAATACATTCTTTATTCCAAATTAATGTTGTTAAGTACAATATATCAATATGTAATAATATGATTTCTTTTTCAATATTTTCAGTCATTGACGGGGAAATTACAACCAAGAAATGATGGTGTATCAAAGTTGAATAGATACATTGAAGATACTTTCCAGCGTAGAATGAAATACTAGGACAAATGACAAAAACGTACTCTGCAAACAGATGCAATTACTTTCTTGCATGATACATCTGGAAATATGTTTAAGGTGAAAGAAATATTAAACCTTATTTTGTTCAATACATTCTTTATTCCAAATTAATGTTGTTGTCGACAATGTATCAATATATAATAATATGATTTCTTTTTCTTTATTTTCAGAATTTATTCAGACATTCATGAGGAAATTACAAGCATAAAATTATGGAGCAGAAAAGTTGAATAGATACATTACAGATATTTTCCAGCATGGAATGAAATACTAGGACATATAACAAAAACATACTATGCACACAGATGCAATTACTTTCTTGCAAGATATATGTAGAAATATGTTTAAGGTAGAAGAAATATTAAATCTAATTTTTTTCAATATATTCTTTATTCCAAATTAATGTTGTTGAGTATAATGTAGCAATATATAATATGATTTCTTCTTCTTTATTTTCAGCGTTTGATCAGAAACGGAGGGGAAAATTGCTACAGGCATATTATGGAGTAGAAGTATTAAATAGATACAATGCAGAAATTATTCAAGCAAGAGCAGTATTAAATTAGATAAGTTTGTCTTGCACGTTATAGACTTTAAAAACAATGGGTAAACCAGCATATTTCAAATAAATATTTTAATAGAATGGAATATTTCAATACAACTGCTCTACTCGTTTGAGACAAATTCAAGGTTTCTAAACACAATACAAGCGCTATAAAAAAGATACAAGTGAATAGTGAAGTAGAAACTCTGTTTCAAATTTTTTTTTTATTAATTATTACTTGGTAAAACTATTTATTTGCAAGTAGAAGAAAACACAGCGAATCGTAACTTAAATTCTATGTTAAGGAAATTAGAATAGGAAGTTAAAGTTTAAGGTATTCATCTATTTTATTAAACTATTTATTTGAAATATGCTGGTATTACATTGTTTTTAAAGTCTATAACGTGCAAGACAAACTTATCTAATTTAATACTGCTCTTGCTTGAATAATTTATGCACTGAATCTATTTAATAATTCTACTCCATAATATCTCTGTTGCAATTTTCCCCTCCGTGTCTGTTCAAACGCTGAAAATAAAGAAGAAGAAATCATATTATTATATATTGGTACATTATACTCAACAACATTAATTTAGAATAAAGAATGTATTGAAAAAAATAAGATTTAATATTTCTTTTACCTTAAACATATTTCTACATATATCTTGCAACAAAGTAACTGCATCTGTCTTCAGATTATGTTTTTGTTATTTGTCCTAGCATTTCATTCCACACTGTTTAATTTCTTTAATGGATCTATTCAACTTTTCTACTCCATAATTTTTTGGTTGGAAGTTCCTCATCAATGTCTGAATGAATCCTGAAAATAAACAAAAAGAAATCATATTATATTGATACATTGTACTCAAAAACATTAATTAGAAATAAAGAATGTATTGAAGAAAAGATGGTTTCATATTTCTTTTACCTTAAACATATTTCCACATATATCTTGTAAGAAAGTAATTGCATCTGCTTGCGTAGTATGTTTTTGTTATATGTCCTAGTATTTAATTCCATGCTGGAAAATATCTGTAATGAATCTATTCAACTTTTCTGCTCCATAATTTTATGCTTGTAATTTCCTCATGAATGTCTGAATAAATACTGAAAATAAAGATAAAGAAATCATATTATTATATACTGATACATTGTACTCAACAACATTAATTTGGAATAAAGAATGTGTTGAAGAAAATATGCTTTAATATTTCTTTACCTTAAACATATTTCCAGATATATCATGCAAGAAAGTAATTGCATCTGTTTGGAGAGTACGTCTTTGTCGTTCGTCCTAGTATTTCATTCTACGCTGGAAAGTATCTTCAATGTATCTATTCAACTTTGATACACCATCATTTCTTGGTTGTAATTTCCCCATCAATGACTGAAAATATAGAAAAAGAAATCATATTATTACATATTGATATATTGTACTTAACAACATTAATTTGGAATAAAGAATGTATTGAAGAATATGTACAATGTTTAATATTCCAACTGTAATATTCCATTGTTCACGCTAATTAGAAAAAGGATTAAAACATTTAGAAGCAAAGAAGACTTATGCAGAAAAGATAGAAAAGGAAATTCAATTCCTGTGAATTAGTTTTATTTCACCATAGGCAAATATAACCTAAAATCTTACAAAACGGAATTCACTAAATTTCTTGACAACTGTACGAAACAATATTAATTACATGTAGTCCGACAATATATTGTGTGAATTACATTTCTTTTTCTTGATAATCTCCAGTACTTCACTGTTGGACGCCGTGCCGATTGGATACGTTCCTTTTGGACGCCGAACCGATTGGACGCGTTCTGACGCGTTTCTTTTGGACCCCGTGCCGATTGGATACGTTAATTTTGGACGCCGTACCGATTGCACGGGTTCTGACGTGTTCCTTTTGGACGCTGGTCCGATTGGACGCGTTCTGGCGCGTTCCTATTGGACGCCGTGCCGTTTAGATGCTGTGTCTTTTGGACGCCATATGTTTTAATATTATTGCTTTTAGAAATCTGTAGTTCGTTTTGACAGGTGTAGGATATAGTGAAAAACATGTGGAAATTGAATGCAGTTACTTTCTTACAAGATATATCTGGAAGTATGTTTAAGATAAAACTAATTTTAAAGCTTATTTTCTTTAATACATTCTTTATTCCAAATTAATGTTGTTGTGGACAATGTATCAATATATAATAATATGATTTCTTTTTCTTTATTTTCAGCATTTGTTCAGACATTGATGAGCATTCTCGCAGGATATATCAGCAAATACGTTTGAGGTAAAAGAAATATTAAATCTCATTTTCTTTAATACATTCTTTATTCCAAATTAATGTTGTTGTGGACAATGTATCAATATATAATAATATGATTTCTTTTTCTTTATTTTCAGGATTTATTCAGACATTGATGAGGAAATTACAACCAAAAAGCTACGGAGTAGAAAAGTTGAAACGTTACATTAAAGAAATTAAACACTGCGGAATGAAATACTACAACAAATGAGAAAAACGTACTCTGAAAATAGATGCAATTACTTTCTCGCAGGATATATAAGGAAATATGATTAAGGTAAAAGAAATATTAAATCTTATTTTTTTCAATACATTCTTTATTCCAAATTAATGATTTTGAGTAAAATGTATCAATATATTGTAATATCATTTGTTTTTCTTTATTTTCAGCATTTATTCAGAATGGAATATTTCAATACAACTGTCCAACTCGTTTGAGACAAATTCAAGACTTCTAAACACAATACAAGCGCTATAAAAAAGATACAAGTGAATAGTGAAATAGAAACTCTGTTTCAAATTATTTTTTTTATAAATTATTACTTGGTAAAACTATTTATTTGAAAGTAGAAAAAACCACTGTGAATTGTAACTTAAATTCTATGTTAAGGAAATTAGAATAGGAAGTTAAAGTTTAAGGGATTTATCTACTTTTATTAAACTATTTATTTGAAATATGCTGGTATTACATTGTTTTTAAAGTCTATAACGTGCAAGACAAACTTATCTAATTTAATACTGCTCTTGCTCGAATAATTTTGCACTGTATCTATTTAATACATCTACTACATAATATCTCTGTTGCAATTTTCCCCTCCGTGTCGGATCAAACGCTGAAAATAAAGAAGAAGAAATCATATTATTATATATTGTTACATTATACTCAACAACATTAATTTATAATAAAGAATGTATTGAAAAAAATATGGTTTAATATTTCTTTTACCTCAAACAAATTTCCTGATATATCCTGCAAGAAAGTAATTGCATCTGTTTTCGGAGTACGTTTCTGTTATTAATCCTAGTATTTCATTCCACAATGTTTAATTTGTTGAATGGATCTATTCAAATTACCTACTCCATAATTTTGGTGGTAATTTCCTCATCAATGTCTGCATAAATGCTGAAAATAAAGAAAAAGGAATCATATTATTATATATTGATACATTGTCAACAACAACATTAATTTGGAATAAAGAATGTATTGAAGAAAGTAAGGTTTAATATTTCTTTTACCTTAAACATACTCCCAGATATATCTTGTAAGAAAGTAACTGCATCCAATTTCCACATGTTATTCACTATAACCTATATCTGTCAACCGTAACACATAACCACTTGACCTTATCGTTAGATATATGTAATCATATACTTTAGCATGCATACGCATTCAAATAGCATAGGAATTTAAATCGACAAACAATACCACCATCTGCCGATTTCCAAAGGCAATGATTATTAAAGATATGGCGTCCAAATTGCACGAATCCAACTGGCACGACGTCCAAACGGCACGGCGTCCAAACGGCACGACGTCCAACAGGAACGCGTCCAATCGGGACTGTCCGATCGGGACGCGTCCAATCGGACGACGTCCAAGTGGGTCACCTCATTCGGAAGTGCTATTGTGCCGTTTTTTGATTAAATATTGTGTTAATTTATTGTTAAATAACGAAAACGTGATGTGCGTGTTACGCGGCATTTCGACGTCGTGTTTCCGGTGTTCGGGGTGTAATTATAAACATTAGACATTATTTAAGGATAATTTTCGTAAATTGGAAACGATTCGCAGTGAAATTCCGCGGTTTTTGGAGCCACAGCTCCAAAACTACTGATCTGATCCAAAAATGTTGTACAACATAAATAGTAGGAAATTCAATTTCCTACAAAAAAGGTCTCCAACGATTTTCCCATAGCTCGCACCGTTTCCGAGATATTTGCAGATTTACCTCAAGGAAAGGGGCGTCACGCACATATTCCGAAATATTTCTTCTTCTTCTTGTTGTTCTTCTGCACAGCTGCGCTGGAAGTGGCATTTATAGCTCGATATAGTGTATACAGCTTAGAATAGTGCAGAGTAACCTCAAGGAAAGGGGCCACAGTGTTTCTTCATCCTTATAATATTGGTGCGGCTTCGGAACTTTCAAATATCTCGATATATCTCGAAAACTACGAATCTGATCAAAAAATGTCATAGAGCATGAATAGTAGGAAATTTAATCTGCTACTAAAAAGGTCTGTTAACATTTTGCCATAGCTCGCACTGGTTCCGAGATATTTGCAGATATACCTCAAGGAAATATGCGTCATTCCGAGATACTTCTTCTTCTTGTTGTTCTTCTTCTGCACAGCTTGGCATGTTGTTCTTCTTCTACACGACGTGGCATTTACAGCTCGGAATAGTGAATACAGCTTAGAATAGTGCAGAGTTACCTCAAAGAAAGGGGCCACGGTGTTTCTGCATCTTTATAACGTGTGTACGTGTACGAATTTCGCACTTCAAACTCGTACGAATATCTCGGTCGGTAACATGGATCGATAATCCCTCACCAAATCAAATAAGTCCTCACCAAATACGTAAAAGTAATCGCTGCTGCGCTATCTAACCACCGATCCGAGCGCTCGCCAATATTAAAACTCCTAAATTCGAACCGTTACGGCATTAATGCGAAAGCAATTCAGAGAGCGATTATCAAGCGACAGCAACGACCAAGAGCTTTATCTTTACTCGAGTTTAGAGCATTTTTAATTTCAATTCAGTGCCTTGCACCGCGAAGTCTGTGAATCGGGTAATTTGCAAATTATAACACAAGTGTGATTTTTGTAGTGCTTAATTCACGACTCACTGTGTAAAAATTGTAAGTTATACACAATTAGTGACCGCAAAGCTGTGTCGTTCATCTTCTCCTCGACGCCCACGTCTTTGAAAAGACGGAATCCACGCCTTTTCCGAAAACTCTAATTCTCGCCGAGAACACATTATTTCTAATGTGAATATAGTAATAATGATGTTGTTATTTAATGTATATTACATATCTAATGCACACATAGTAATAATGATATTGTTATTAAATGTACATTGATCTGTACGAAGGAATCAGTATATTACATTATTTCTAATGTAGATGTAGTAATAATGATTTTGTTAATAAATGTATATTACATATCTAATGCAGATTCAGTAATAATGATACTGTTATAAAATGTCTATTACAAATATAACGCAGATATAGTAATAGTGATATTGTAACTAAATGTACACTGATCTGTAGGAAGGTACCAGTATATTACATTATATGTAATGTAGATATAGTAATAATAATATTGTTATTAAATGTACATTGATCTGCAGGAAGGTATGGGTGTATTACATTATTTCTAATGCAGATATAGTAATAATGATATTGTTACTAAATGTACATAGATCTGTAGGAAGGTATCAGTATATTACATTATATCTAATGCAGGTATACTAATAATGATATTGTTACTAAATGTACATTGATCTGTAGTAACGAATCAGTATATTCCGTTACATCTAATGTAGATATACTAATAATGATATTGTTATTAAATGTATATTACATACCTAATATAGATATACTAATAATAATATTGTTATCAAATGTATATTACATATCAAATGCAGATATAGTAACAGTGATATTGTAACTAAATGTACACTGATCTGTAGGAAGGTACCACTATATTACATTATATGTAATGTAGATATAGTAATAATAATATTGTTATTAAATGTACACTGATCTGTAGGAAGGTATGAGTGTATTACATTATTTCTAATGCAGATATAGTAATAATGATATTGTTACTAAATGTACATTGATCTGTAGTAACGAAGCAGTATATTACATTATATCTAATGTAGATATACTAATAATGATATTGTTATTAAATGTACATAGATCTGTATCCAGGAATCAGTATATTACATTATTTCTAACGTAGATATAGTAATAATGACATTCTTATCTTTATATATATATTTCGTCTGTGCGCGTGTATGTGACTGAACTCCTCCTAAACATTTTTTGATCAGATGCGCAGGTTTCGAGATATATTGAGATATTTAAAAGTTCCAAAGCCGTACCAACATTATAAGCAAGAAGAAACACTGTCTCCCCTTTCTTTGAGGTAACTCTGCACTATTCCAAGCTGTATTCACTATTCCCAGCTGTAAATGCCACTTCCAGCGCAGCTGTGCAGAAGAAGAACGCGAAGAAGAAGAAATATCTCGGAATATGTGCGTGACGCCCCTTTCCTAGAGGTCAATCTGCAAATATCTCGGAAACGGTGCGAGCAGAGGCAAAATGATGAGAGACCTTTTTTGTAGGAAATTAAATTTCCGACTATTTATGTTCCATGACCGTTTTTTGATCAGATGCGTAGTTTTTGAGATATATCGAGATATTTAAAAGCTCCGAAGCCGCACCAACATTATAAGGATGAAGAAACATGTAACGGGGTTGTACGGTTCGGTGCGCACGGCGTTGCGCACCGCGGTCGGTTTGCCCGTGCCAGGGTTCGCATGGGAACAGGTCGGTAAATAATGAGGCGGTGATATGTTAGAAGGATATAAATTTATTCAATGAATACTGAAGCTACTGGTGGACTACGTGGATACAGGGCGGCGGTCCTTGCCGGGTCTCCGGCCTCGGATACTACAATCAAAATATCGTCTGGTGATTAGACGTGTGGAGCCATATTACCTAAGACTAGGGTACAGGCCTTACGTACTACGGTCGGAACCCGATCCGTCACAGAAATTACGCGGAACTTATGCCTAACGCTCTTACAAGCTAAATGAGTACGGACGCACGCTGGTGTACGAGGAGCGCGGGCGCAAGCGGAGCGCGAACGCGAACAATCGAGAGAAGGCGCCGAGGCACTATCGAGTGCCGAGGAAGTCAGGAAGAGGAAAGACCCGATTGGGCCGACGGTATTTTATTCAATCGCGCTGCGGTGGAGTTGTTGCCCGTTTGCCTCACGCGGCTCGTCTTCTCGTACGCCGAGGTAGAACTGAGCAGCGAACGAGACGACGACCAATCCTGGCTAGCCTGGGTAGCGCCGCGAAGCTGGACGGAATCGGCTGCCAAAGGCAGAATGCGGTGCCGTGTAGGCAGGCGTTCGGAATCCCCACGGAAGCACCAGCAGAGATTATGAATACGCACTAGCTTGGTCACCCCGGGTCAACCACGGGTCTGACGCGGCTAGGCGCCTACGGCCGCTGAACCTACAGGAGCTGCCAGGTCGTAGAGTAGTGCAATGCTACGGCCCGTTGGCCAGAGATCTCTTCGCCAGGGAACCCATGGCGTCAAGAGCTCTGGTGCTCCGGTCCGGACCTCCTAGGAGGTCCCCTCTGGGCCGAAGCCCCGAGGCAACTCATCGATCATCGCATCGATCGGTCCAACTTATAGTCTAATCGCACGGGAGTGGGGATGCCGCCGCGGTGGGGGCCCGCGATGCGCGACGCCGATCTGCGGCTGTCGTCGCCAACACTGTGGCCCCTTTCTTTGAGGAAACTCTGCACTATTCTAAGCTGTATTCACTATTCCGAGCTGTAAATGCCACTTCCAGCGCAGCTGTGCAGAAGAAGAACAAGAAGAAGAAGAAATATCTCGGTATACAGGGTGTCATGTAACGCATTTTCACGCTCCTAGATGGTGGTAGGGGGGGTGATTCCGAACAACTTTTTCCTTTGCAAAAAAGTGGTCCGAAGGTTCCTTTTTGAATTATTAAGCAAAAACACTGACCAATCAGAGCGCGTATAACGCGCGGACTTAGGGACGGCAGCGTCGGCTACGAAGCGGAGCTTAACGTAGGTCGCGAACGAACGGCTTGGCACCCCGTTAGCATAACACAATAAAAAAATTAAACTAGTTAAACATTTTTTGTTGCTGTTCAAAACCAATACGGAATCTAATCTCTTGTCGCCTGTCATTATGTAAAAAAGGAAATTTTAAACATTCTAAATAACAAATAAAAATGTTTGAAATGAAATAATGAATACAAATTTTAAAACAATTTCAGTGAAACTTACCCATTCGTTCGTAAATTCCTATCTGGGTCAATCCAGGGTTATTGTGTCAGTCTTCATCACTTGACGAAGAAACACGTGTGCAGAACAGCTGATTTCACGGTCGGGCTAGTGAACTCGCCTCGTTTATTGCATTTAGGCATCGCACTCGCGCAGCCCCTTTCGGGGTCGATTTTTTCACTGAAACGACCACACAAAATCGTTTATTGTACTTAGGTAGCCCCTTTCGGGGTCGACTTTTTCATTAAAACGTCCGCACAAAATCACTGTTACTTTTCACGCACTTTAACCTTATGACTTGAATTATTAAAGTTAGCTGCATAATGAATAAGTAAACTTATGTTTACTGTACGCTTAATAAATTGCTGGCCCCGAAAGGGGCCGATTGTTTTAATCGATGAACCAATGTTTACTCTACGTGTAAACAATAGGTGGTCCCGAAAGGGGCCGATTGTTTTAAGAATGCATGAAGGATTCAATGTATCCCCCTTGATGCTCCAAACAAATCGCTGCGCGTGAGGCAACTGACTGCTGCACCTTCCGCAATGTGTCTACGGTAATGTTTGGGACGGCACCATGAATTAGTGCCATTGCCTGGTCCGCCGTTTCAAACTTTGGAAATGTTTATTGTTCCAACCATTCGAAAAATCGGCAACGTTGACTTTTTCCAGACAGGTAAACCCTCCGATGTCGAAGTTTCTGTAACAGGTTTGCCGATTGCTAATTGACCCTTCGGAAAAACCCACTTTGGGGATGAAGCGAAAAAGTCAAATTCAGGTAAACCGATCTCATAAACTTCGTATAAATACCGTCAAACTGTTGGAACAGAAATCATTTTCAAAGTGAAAAGCTAGGTGAAAACATCATGACGCGTTCGACCGAAGAGTATTATAACATGTTCTGCATTTATGTGGAATGCAACTATAACTCCAATCTTGCTGCTCAGCAATATTGTGAACAGTACGGACCCGTTAATGCACCAAGTGCCCCTACTTTTCGGCACCTTGCTTCGCGGCTTCGCACAACAGGGTCGCTGATACCGGTCACAACGGATACCGGCCGCACCACCCGATCTTCCGTAGCTCAGGAAGAACATGTTCTTGCTGAGTTCGAGGAAAATCCGACCACGAGCATACGCGAGGTCAGCCGACGCACCAAGTAAGTAATAATTTTAAGTAATTATAATAATTTTAATATGAAAATATAATTCTTGTTTTAATATTTTTGTTTCATTTTAGTATTGGCCGTGGAACCGTGCACCGGATCGTGCAGGAGAATCAATTGCACCCGTACAAATTCACGCGGGTGCAGTATCTGTACCCGCAAGATTACATCCAGCGGATGGAGTATTCCCGGTGGTTGTTGGGGAAAATCGAGCGGAATCCGTCGTTCTGCACGTCTGTTTTGTGGACCGATGAAGCCCTCTTTACACGAGAGGGGTGCTTCAACGCCCACAACTCGCACGTGTGGAGCGATGAGAATCCGCACGCGATTCGCCCACATGCAGCGCAGCACCGCTGGTCATTAAATGTATGGGCCGGGATTTACGGCGATTTTATCGTTGGGCCGTACATTCTACCGAGTAGATTGGACGGCCCAGCGTACAGAGTGTTTTTAGAACATGTCCTTCCGGATCTCATGAAGAGAATTCCTCCTGAAATTCGGGGGGACATGTTCTACCAACATGATGGTGCACCTGCACATTTCGCCGTAAATGTTCGCGACTACCTACATGAAGCCTTCCAGGACAGGTAGATTGGCCGCGGTGGGCCTGTAGCGTGGCCCCCACGATCACCGGATATGAATCCGTTGGATTTCTATCTTTAGGGGTATCTGAAGGTATGTTTACAGTTATGTATCCATTTAATTATGTTTTTGTATTTTTAATAATAATTATTTTAGAGCGAGGTATATCGACACCCCATTGAAACGGCGGGCGAGGCAATGGCACTAATCCAAGGTGCCGTCGCAAACATTTCGGTGGACACATTGCGGAAGGTGCAGCGGTCAGTTGCCTCACGTGCAGCGATTTGTTTGGAGCATCGAGGGGGATACGTGGAACCCTTCATGCATTCTTAACACAATCGGCCCCTTTCGGGGCCACCTATTGTTTACACGTAGAGAAAACATTGGTTCATCGACTAAAACGATTTAGCCAGCAATTTATTGAGCGTGCAGTAAACATAAGTTTACTTATTCATTATTCAGCTAACTTTAATAATTCAAGTCATAAGGTTAAAGTGCGTGAAAAGTAACAGTGATTTTGTGCGGTCGTTTTAATGAAAAAATCGACCCCGAAAGGGGCTGCGCGAGTGCGATACCTAAATGCAATAAACGAGGCGAGTTCACTAGCCCGACCGTGAAATCAGCTGTTCTGCACACGTGTTTCTTCGTCAAGTGATGAAGACTGACACAATAACCCTGGATTGACCCAGATAGGAATTTACGAACGAATGGGTAAGTTTCACTGATATTGTTTTAAAATTTGTATTCATTATTTCATTTCAAACATTTTTATTTGTTATTTAGAATGTTTAAAATTTCCTTTTTTACATAATGACAGGCGACAAGAGATTAGATTCCGTATTCGTTTTGAACAGCAACAAAAAATGTTTAACTAGTTTAATTTTTTTATTGTGCTATGCTAACGGGGTGCCGAGCCATTCGTTCGCGACCTACGTTAAACCCCGCATCGTAGCCGACGCTGCCGTCCCTGAGCCCGCGTGTTATACGCGCTCTGATTGGTCAGTGTTTTTGCTTAATAATTCAAAAAGGAAGCTTCGGACCACTTTTTTGCAAAGGAAAAAGTTGTTCAGAATCACCCCCCCTTCCACCATCTAGGAGCGTGAAAATGCGTTACATGACACCCTGTATATGCGTGGCGCCCCTTTTCTTCAGGTAAATCTGCAAATATCTCGGAAACGGTGCGAGCTATGGCAAAATGCTAAGAGACCTTTTTTGTGGGACATTAAATTTCCTGCTATTTATGCTCTATGACATTTTTTCATCACATGCGTAGTTTTCGAGATATGTCCAGATATTTCAAAGTTCCGGTGCCGTACCAACATTATAATGATGAAGAAACGCCGTGGCCCCTTTCTTTGAGGTAACTCTGCACTATTCTAAGCTGTATTCACTATTCCCAGCAGGAAGTGCCACTTCCAGCGCAGCTGTGCAGAAGAAGAACAAGAAGAAGGAATATCTCGGAATATGTGCGTGGCGACCCTTTCCTTGAGGTAAATCTGCAAATATCTCGGAAACGGTGCGAGCTATGGCAACATGTTAAGAGACCTTTTTTGGAGGAAATTAAATTTCCTACTATTTATGTTGTACGACATTTTTTGATCAGAAGCGTAGGTTTGGAGCTATGGCTCCAAAAGGCGCGGAATTTCACTGCGAATCGTTTCCAATTTACGAAAATTATCCTTAAATAATGTCCAATGTTTATAATTAACACCCCGAACACCGGAAACACGACGTTGAAATGCCGCGTAACACGCACATCACGTTTTCGTTATTTAACAATAAATTAACACAATATTTAATCAAAAAACGACACAATAGTACTTCCGAACACATAATAAAAATGATTTTACCAAAAAACGCGAATAACTAAGCCGCTATCTACCGCGTTGAAAATCTAACCACGGAGCGACCACGAAACATGTCCGCTCTCCTCGAGGCGTCAAGCGGGAATCCAACCATTTTTTTTTTCGTGGTGAAATCTTACATAAGACCCCCCGCCACGCGTGGGGGAGGGCAGCGGGGGAGTGTCAGATTCCTACTGACTAAAACCCCACGGCGACCTCCTCTGGCGTATGGCAGAGGCTCCGGGACCTGATTACTATAACTCCGGAGCTTCCCCCGCCGTGCACTGAAAGCGCCCCTCACCGGGGTAGTAACAACTCCCCCGGCCGGCACCAGGGGTCGCACCCGGTGCTGGCTCCATCGCGGGGGAACTGCGTGCAATGGCGGCCGAGCCCCCCAGCCCGTACCGCCTGCAGTCCCCGCGCCTCGATCTCCTCACAGGCTACGGGGAGGAGCAACCACTCGCCCGCCCGCGAGGAAGGTCGGGCGCTGTCCTTCGCTCCGCAGGCTTCCGGTGCCGGCTACACCCCGTGTCCGCGTGCAATGGCGCCCAAACAGGGCGCCTACGGCCAGCCGAGTCGTCCCCCTGTGGGCTGCGGTGAGCCGTGGCCGGCCACCCTCCAGGGGGACACCCTCGGCGCCGCTGCACCCCCCCTGCGGGGGCCAGCGACGGAAAAGGGGCCCCCGATTGAGAACGGGGAAGGGGCCGAGGCAACAGCGCGGGGATCCCGCGACATACGGGGGGACTCCGCAGCCCCAGAAAAAGGGTTCGGGGGCGGCTGGGACTCAAGCACCTTCCCGCCCTACGGCCTCCTCCGGCTCGTTTGTTGCCGACAGGATGGCAAAAATCCAGGAGGACCACCGCCAGGAGACCGAGGCGTGGTCCAAGGTGGTAGGCCGCAAAGCCAAAAAGGCAGAGGCGGCGAAGAAGAAGGGTGTGTAGATGGCCGGGACGACAAATCCCCCGGCCGCACGAAAGGAGGGAACCGCGGGGGGCAAGGCGACAAAGGAGGCCACAAAGAAGCCCCGCCTCGCATGCCCCCCCAAAACCTCGGCGGTCACGCTAACGGTCGCGCACGGGGCGAAGACCACCTGCTGTATAGGCCATGATCAGGGCCAGGCAGGAGGTCGACCTCGCGGAGATCGGCATCACCGATCTCCGGCCCAGGCGCGCGGCCACAGGAGGCCTCGTCCTGGAGATCGCCGGGACGGAGAGGGCGGCAACGGCGGCGGCCCTGGCTAGCCGCCTCCAAACTGTGTTCCGCGGGTCCGATGAGGTTAGGGTGGCGTGCCTAGTTAAGATGGGCGAGATCCGCCTCATCGGGCTAGACGATTCGGTCACCCAGGAGGAGGTAGCAGCGGCGGTGGCAACCGGAGGAGCCTGCACCGCGGAGCAGGTCAAGGTGGGGGAGATTCGCGCCACACCCCGCGGCCTGGGGAGGGTCTGGGTGAGGAGCCTCCTCATCACACCAACAAGGTCGTCGACGCGGGGAGGCTGAGGGTCGGCTGGTCCTCAGCACGGGTCGAGGCCCTGGCGGCTCGCCCCCTGCAGTGCTACCGCTGCCTGGACACTGCACATGTCAGGCAGCGGTGTCCCTGCGGGGTCGTTCGGATCGCTGCTTCAACTGCGGCGATCTGGAACATCGAGCCAGTGGCTGTACGGCCCCGCCGCGGTGCCCCCTGTGCACCAATTCAGGGCGACCCGTGGGGCACAGGATGGGGACCAGAGGATACCCGTCGGTCACCGCGAAGAAAGGGCGGAACAAGACCGCCAAAAAGAGGAGCGCGAAGCAGTCGCCGGCTGCATCGCCCACTGGGGTAGCGGGCCCCAGCAACGCAGGAGCAGCTGTGGGGGCAGCGGTGGAGCCGGCGCGCAATGGGGCCTAAGGGTCCTTTCCTGCAGGCCAACATCAACCACACGGCCGGGGCGCAGGACCCTTTGCTACAAACCCTGGCCGAGTGGCAGATTGAGGTTGCGGTGGTGTCGGAGCCGTACCGCGTACTGGACCGACCCAGCTGGTTCGGCGACGCGGCGCGCTCCGTCGCCATCGTCCTGGGGGGTCGGCACGTCCCCCCGCCCGCCGATGTCTTAGCACAGGGGCGGGGTTTCGTGGCCGTTGACTGGGGGGGCGTAGCAGTGGTGGGCGTGTACTCGCCGCCCAGCTGTTCCCTGGAGCGGTTCGAGAAGTTCCTGGACCGGGTGGGGAGCGTTGTGGTTAGCTCCCACACCCGGCCGACGTTGGTCCTCGGGGATTTCAAATCCAAGGCCGAAGCCTGGGGGTCCCCGAGGACCGACGCGAGAGGAGGGGCGGTACTGCTCTGGGCGGCTGGCGCGGGGCTCCTGCTCCTGAACAGGGGCTCCGCCAGCACCTGCGTTCGGGCTCAGGGGGAATCCATTGTGGATCTGGGCTGGGCGTCCCCCGTGGCCGGGCGCATGGTGCAAAATTGGAGGGTGGCGGCGAGGGAGACGCTGAGTGATCATCTATACAACACCTTCAGCTACTCCCTCCCCGCCACCCTCAGGCCGGCGCGTGGCCCGCCACTGCGTCGCTGGGTGCTGAAGAGGCTGGACAAGGACATGCTGATGGCCGCACCCATTGCCGGGCCGGTCGCGGACGTTGAGGGGGAGGCCAATTGGTTCCGGGAGGCGATGACAGCAATATGCGACACCGCCATGCCCCGGGCCGCGCGCCTCCCCCCCCCCCCGGAGGGCGGTGTACTGGTGGTTGAGCGACATTGCGTATATCCGATCCGAGTGTCAGCACGCCCGGCGCCAGTGGCAGCGCGCCCGAAGGGCTCGAGTCCGCGACCCGGCGAGGGAGGATTTGCTGAGGGGCACATACCAGGTCTTCATGGTAGCCCTGAGGCAGGCCATCAGGGACGCGAAATCCCGGGCGTGGGAGGAGCTCCAGGGCTCTCTGGACGAGGACCAGTGGTTGCGCCCCTACCGGATGGGCATGGGCAAGCTCCGCGCACGGGCGCCCCCGGTCTCGGAGAGCCTGGACCCCCAGCTGCTGTCGCGGGTAATATACACCCTCTTCCCCCGTTCCGGGGGAACTTCGCACCCGCGCCACCAGCAAGGGCCGGCGGAGCCCGTTGTCTGGTCCGCCGACCTGGGGGTCACAGAGGAGGAGCTGGACGATGCCGTCAGAAGGCTCGGGGCCAAGGACACCGCCCCGGGCCCGGACGGCATCCCCGGTCGTGCCTGGTGTATCGCGCCCGGCATCCTAGGTCCGAGGCTGTGCCGCCTCTTCAGCGCCGCTTTGGAGCAGGGGGTGTTCCCCTCGATTCGGAAGGAGGGGCGGCTGGTCCTCCTCCAAAAGGACGGACGGCCCGCAGATACTCCCTCTGCGTACCGGCCCATTGTGCTGTTGGACGAAGGGGGAAAGCTCTTCGAGCGTGTCATCGCAAACCGCCTCGTCCACCACCTGTCGAGCGTTGGCCCCGATCTGGCCGACATCCAGTTCGGGTTTCGCGAGCGTCGCAGCACCATCGACGCTATCCAGCGGGTGCGCACCCTCGCCGAGTCGGCCACGTCCAAAGGTGGGGTGGCGCTGGGCGTCTCCTTGGACGTTACAAACGCGATCAACACCCTGCCCCATGGGACGATACGGGGTGCGCTGGTTCACCACAACGTCGCCCCGTATCTGCAGAGGATCATCGGGGCCTTCCTGACGGTGCGGGTGATCCTCCCGCCCGGGGTGTGGGCCACGGTATTGGCAGATGACTACTACCTGCTGGCCACTGGGCCGGACTGGTTGAGGACCTGCCGCCGTGCCGAGGTGGGGGTCACCATCGTGGCTCCTCACAAGACCGAGGCCATGTGGTTCTTCGAGCCTCGGCGTGGGGTAGCCCCTCCGTCCTAGCTCTGGCTCGAGGCCGACGGGTGCCGGATCGTGATCAGCCGGGGTCTTCGATACCTCGGTCTGTATCTCGACAGACACTGGCGATTCGATGTTCACTTCGACCGCCTGGCTCCCCGATTGGAACAGGTGGCGACTAATCATGGCCGCCTGTTGCCCAACATCGGGGGGCCGGGAGTAAGGGTTCGCCGCCTATACGTGGGAATCGTCCGGCCCATAGCCCTATACGGGGCTCCGATATGGGCCGCCGATCTGGCGGTCAGCAGCCATAGCTGCACTCTGCTGCGGCGGGTGGAGCGCCGGCTGGCCATCAGGATCGTGCGGGGCTACTGCACGATCTCCTACGAGGAGGCGATGGTCCTGGCGGGTCCAGAGGTGGCAGGATGGGGGCACCTGGCGGCCCCCGCCGGAGTTTGTCCATGCTCCGCGCGACGAGGGCAGAGATGCCATCCATGAGCGCGGCCGTCCCCGACGCCTCGCCCCCCCCCCCCCCCCTTGGCGGCCGGGGCCTCGTGCTCGGTGGGGTCGTCCACGGCCCGCCCCCCTGGGGTCGCGGCAGGCGACGGTGAACGCACCGGGGCGGGGTCCTCTGTCTCCTCCAACGTGGTACCCCTACGACAGCTCCTCTTCGGCCGGGCCTCATGCTCCAGCGGGGACGCCGGCCGCGACGCCTTCCTGGTGCCAGGGGCGGCCGGGGCTTCTACCGCCGGGATCCTGTCGCGCAGAGCCTTCAGCTCCCGCCGTAATCTCCTCCCCTTGTGACGCTATTTTGGCGTCGCGGAGCTGTAATTGGGCCCTGAGCAGGAGCTCAGCGAGGACCGTTTCGTGGTCGTCGCGGTGCAGCGGGACTCTCAGCCCCAGCTCGTTTACGACAGCCTCCACGTCGCGGGATGCCTCCCTGAGGGCACGGACACACGTGCCCTTCAGGTTTTTGGAGCACCCCGCGACCTTCTCGACCTTTACGGCGCCCTCCATGGCGCGCGCCACAAGGTCTGGCGAGGGGAGCTGGCGCACCTCCCGCGCAATTTCCTCCGCCTCCCTCAGCTTCAGAGCCGACCGGCTTGGCTGGCGGGGGGCCGCGCCGACGTCCAGTAGCTCCCTAGTTGCCTGGAGCTCCATCTCCTCCCGCTGTAGGCGCAGGAATTCTTCTTTCTTCGCGGCAAGGGCCACGTAGTCCCCCAATGTATAGGGACGTCCCCTCTTTACCGCAGCCGAGGTGCTGGGGATCGTGGGCGGCACCGAGATCACCGACCCATCCGACTCCTCCTCGCTGTCAACCGGCTGTCGCCAGAATCCCCTATCAGAGGCAGCAGAAGAAGGCCTGCTGCCCCTGGTGGATCCCGCCGACATGGGTCGCGCCCTTCTGGCCCGAGCGGGAGCCGCGGCCTTCCTGGGCCCCGGCTGCGCCGTGTCCTCATCCCTCGCCGACCTGACCGTGTCAGGTTCCCTTGCCTGGTTTGTCATCGCTTCGTCCCGTCCTGCGTTTAGTTTTTGGTTTGTAGAATTTTCCATGTTCGTCCCACGAGTAGGTCGGATCCTAGGTCCGCCCAGGCAGAGCCGCCTTACCTGGGTAAGGCAGATACTCCTGCGGGGTCGCCAGGTACCCCGGGGTTGGTCACTAGCGACTGGTGCACCCACCAGCCACCCCTGGTGCTAACTCCAGGGGCACCCTCCTCACCGCGTGCCGCAGCTTGGTGCTAGGGATTCTTGAAGAGATTGTCATCCTCGCAGGCCGGCCGGTTAAGGCAAGCCTCCCGTTCCAGCGAAATGTGACCACTGGATTACGGTATAATTGCTAGGGCACTCCAGGTTCGCTACTCGCTCCAGGCTGCCACGCAGCCTGGCCCCTGGAGAACTCAACGACGCTGCAGCCACCTTTTCGCCTCTCCGACCCAGGCCTTACCGGCAAGGGAGGCCCTGCCAGGATCCGTAGATCCCACCGGCATCACCCCGGGTCATCTGCGAGGCTACTTCGACAGCAGCAAGCGCCCCCCTTTTAGTCGCCTCCTAGGGGTTACCGTGCCTGTATTCTATCCCCCAGTCACAGGGGAGGTTTTGATGGGTTTTCCTTCCCTTAGTGTTTGGTCCGCGGGAGCTATTTTACTTCACTCCTACCCTACATGCACTCTGAAAAGTGCATGGCGAGCATTCCCCTATCCGCCACCTGGGGACGCGCCACGTCGAGGTATCACCTCCCCGCCCAACCAGTATACTCGGCCAGGTCCGTGGAACCTAACCTAACCTTTTTTTTTTTTTTTTTTATTTAAAGGAGAGGAAATGCATTTATGCACGCGCGGGTTGGTCCCCCATTCACTCTATTCGGCTGGTGGGGGCCCGGGCAGTGTGGGACCCATACCCGCCCTGAGGCGGCAGCCTGGCGCCCGTTTGGTGGGGGCAAACCCAAGGAGGCAACCCCAGAAGGGGGCAACCTGGCAACTCGACCTCGAAGGGTGGGGTATAGCCCAAGAGTAGGTCTCAGCCCATAAGGGGCGACCTTGAGCAGGTAGTCCTGAGGGGACAGTCCTGTGGCTGGATATACTACCCACTAAAACCTCTTCCCTGTGTGGGCCGCCAGTACCTTTTCATCCTTTGGGATATATAAAGAATACCAACGTATAGACACAACGGCGTTTTGGCAATTCAATGCATTTCGCGTTATTCCGTCCTCCCGCAAAAACGCCATGCGCTAGGCACCATGGGGTATCTGCGGATCCACGCCGTTGCACCTCCGATCTTGCGGTAGGACATTTTCAACCTGAGCAGTACACGCAGGAATTTTTCTTCACCAACGATCGGCACCGGGGCATCCTCCAGGATCGCGCCTTCCCGGCATGACCGCGCCACCTCTTCGCCTGCATAGCACTATTGCCAGGACAGGGGTTCCTCTTCAGCACGGCCAGGACAGGGACATCGTATCTCCACAGTTGACCGTGCCCGTCATCGTCCTCCTGGTAGGTTGATAATGATGATGTGGCTTATCCTAGATGTCATCACGCCCACCTGTCCTGCCACGAGGACAGGCCATTTTTCTTCAGCAACGATCGGCATCGGGGGGACATCCTCAAGGATCGCACCATCCCGGCGTGTCCGCGCCACCTCTTCGCCTGCTTACCATTTTGCCAGGACTGGGGTTCCTGTTTGGCCACGACCAGGAACCGGAGCTCCTGCTCAACGGATGATCGCGCCATGTCTTCACCAGCCTGCAAAGCGAGGTCAGGAGCTTTCTCTTCGGCCACGACCAGGAACCGGAGCTCCTGCTCAACTGGTGGTCGCGCCATGTGTTCACCTGCTTCAGCAGGGCTTGCTCTTCGGCCACGATCAGGACCCGGATCTCCTGCTCAACGGGTGATCGCGCCATGTCTTCACCAGCCTGCAAAGCAAGGTCAGGGCTTCCTCAGTACAGTGAGAGGGAAAGATCGAGCTCAGGATGCCGTGAAGAGCGAGCGCGAGAGTGGGGATCAAAGAAGAAGCCGCGGGTCGGAATCCGGGAGAGAGCCGAGACGCGAGCGTAATGCGTCCGAGATTAGAGGTCACTGATTGGGGATCGCGCGTCATGTTAATGCGATTTTAATTGAATTTAATTAAATTGATGAAATGTAATGAAATTAAAATGTAATAAAATTCCAAATTTATCAAAATCTAAAATTTACAGAAAACTAGAATTGATGTTTCGTGTTTGAAGAACCACATTAATATTATAATTAAGAATTCATACGAACCAAAACCTTGAATTTTAAATTTGCCATGAAAATTAATTTTAAAGGTAATTAAATACAATTTTCGCGAAAGAAAGTTGGTGCAGATTGCTTTCAAAATTAATTATCAGAGAGAGAGGTAGATGTATGGAAAATGTAGCATGTATTAAAATTGGATTAGCGAAATTTGGATTTTTAGATTAAGCACGAAAGCTAGCAGTTTTAAGCGCCTCGTTAGACGGGTGAGAGGCGCGTACAAGCGGGTGATGAACGGATTACGTCACCCGCTCGCAGGTAGCGGCCGAAACTGGGTCAGTGGGTCAGCCGTCGGTCGGCGTCTAAAGGGGGTGCGAGCGAACCGTGCTCGTGTACGAAGGGTCCGATGCTGCCGGTCTGAAGGGGCTTCGCGCGCGGTTCCTTTTTAGTCGCCTTTTACGACAAGCCAAGGAGGCTGGAGACGTATTCTGTAACCCCCCGCTTCCAGGGGAGGATGGGATGTAGCCTTCTACAGTAAATGTGTTAGAGCTAGAAGTTTCCAGGATTTAAGATTAGTGACAAATTAAGCTTTATGATTTGGGGTTGTGAAATTGTGTTGATGTTAGACTTGAGACCCGGGAGGAGTTCTGGATTTGGATTTTAAATTGAATTTAAATTGAGGGTAGAGTTGGTCGCGGGAATTGTAGTCTAAAAGTAATTAAATATAATTTGTGCGGATGCGATGTAGATGAATAAATGCTCGTTATCTTAGAATTAAAGTTATGGGGAGGCTAAAATGGGTGATCAAGGAGAAGAATTGTACTTGAAATTAAGGGGGTTCTGAGAATCTTGGATTGAGATAACATAACACATAGAAACTGAAAGTTTAAAAGTAAAAGCAGATGTGTACAGTAAGAATGGGTGCGGATCCTGAGCAGAATGTAAAAGGTGAAAATAGTGGAGAAATAAAAACATAAATAAAGAAATAAATGGAGGAATAGGGAAAAAGGACGGTAGAGAACAACGAAAAACAGCCAGAAACAGCTGTAAGCGGAAAGTTTGTAAAGCGGCATACGGTACATTTAGAGTTAAGCTGTACCAGGTGTCGGGTAGGGTAGGCGATAAAGTAGGTGATGGGTAATAAACGGGCAATGAGGAGCAAGGCGCTAAAGGAGGCGACGTAGGGTAAAAGCGGTGCCAGTTCGCAAGGAATAATAGAGTAATAGAGTGAAAGTACAGTGAAGCAGTAAAGCAGAGTAAGGCAGTAGCATAAACTAGGAGGCCTGCTCGAGCGACCAGAAGGAGACAAAGGAGAATGAATACAATCAGGAAAATAAAGAAGTCGGAGTTTTATTGATCACGTGAAGCGTAGCTGACAAAAAATAAATATGCAGGGGCACGCTGACGGGCGCGGGAGTCATGTCGGAAAAGTACCCGTGCCTGACTATCAAGGTGTAGTGGGTGTGTAGGAGATGCCGCATGGAGGGAGCTACATATTCGCGTACAGCAGGAGGGTCCAAAAAAATAGAGTAGATAGGATCATGGTTCGACGAGAGTCGGCCAGCAAGAGGAAGACTCGGGCCGATCGATCTCGCTCCATTGCCCAGCTGGTACAGCAAGAGGTAAAGATCAAGCACGGGATGCCGCAAAGAACGAGCGCCGGGGGGAGATCAGAGAAGAAGCCGCGAGTCGGGATCCGGAGGAGAGCCGAGACGCGAGCATAATGCGTCCGAGATTCGAGGGAGCTAACTGGAGATCGTACGCCGCAGAAAATGCGATTTAAATTAAATTTGATTAAATTGATTAAGATGTAATTTGAAAAATGTAATAGAGTTCAAAGTTCAACAAAATCTAAAATTGGCAGGGAACTAGAATTGGTGATCCGCAGTTGAAGACCGCGATAATATTATAACTGAGAGTTGATACGGGTCAAACCTTGAATTTTAAACTTATCATTAAATACGGAGGTAATTAGATACAATTTCCGGGAGAGAAAGTTGGTGCGGATTGCTTTCAAAATTTGTTTCCAGAGAGAGAAGTAGGTGTTCGGAAAAAGGAGCATACCTTAGAATTGTGTTATCAAGATTGGAATTTAAGATTAGACGTGAGAGCTAGAAGTATTAGGGCGCCTCGTCAGGCGGGTGAGAGGCACGTACAAGCAGGTGATGAGCGGATTACGTCACCCACTCGCAGGTAGCTGCCGGAACCGGGTCAACAAGTCACCCATCGGCCGGTGTCCTAAGGGATGCGAACGGGCCTCATCCGTGCATGTCGGCTTGTTGCTGCCTATCTGGAGGGGCTAAACGCGCGGTGCCTTTTAAGTCGCCTTTGATGACAGGCTTGGGAGGCTGGAGACGTATTCTGTAACCCCCGCCTCCAGGGGAGACTTGATTCTATACTTCCACAGCAAATAGGATCTGATATAATCGAAAGTCTGGTCTATGCTTTATTAAGTCAACACCCTTGACCGTTATTGATCAGTGAGTGCAATTGATTTAATTGTAATTTATTCACGTTATTAATCTTGACTTGATTAGGTCCTTTCATCGAAGGCTTGGTAAGTTTTGGGTTGCCGGGCTTTGTTGAAGACAACCACGAGACTCCTGCTTCGATCGAGGGGAGGCGAGAAAGCGACTACCCCTCGCAGGTTCCCCCAACCACAACGATTGCCGGCCGCTCTGGATATAAATTGGGGCACCTCTTGTGGCTGCTACCGAATCCACGAGGATGCGGTCCGAAACCGCGTTTGCTGTATTGCCGAGTGCTAGAATCTATAGTTTTGTATGCGTCTCCGGTATGGAGCGAGGTGGTGGAGTACGGATGTGTGAGACAGCGATTGACATCGACACAGCGGTTGGGGTTACTGCGCGTGACACGTGCGTATCGTACCGTTTCATCAGAGGCATTGTGTGCGCTGTCAGGTTGCATGCCGTGGGACTTGTTAATAAGGGCCAGAGCCGCTTTGTATGGGTACGAGGAGGCGGAGGACCCGGAAGAGCGCGTGAATCTGCCGCAGGTGGTGGAATATGACATCTTTGATCGCTGGCAAACTGGATGTACAACCTCGGAGAGCGGCGCCTGGACTCGCAGGCTGATTCCCAACATCGAGGCCTGGGTGGAGAGCAATGGAGCACGTAACCTAACCTATAATCTGGCGCAGGTGATGACAGGTCACGGATGCTTTGCTCATTATCTCCATTGGATAGGAAGAAGTCCGTCCCCGAGCTGCTGGTTTTGCGATTCTCCAGTGGACGATGATACGTGCCACACAGTGTTTGTGTGTGATCGTTGGGCAGTGAAACGAACACTTCTATACCTGGAGGTAGGGGAGCTGACTCCAGAGTCGTTTGCAAGCTGTCTTCTGGATAGACGAAGGCGACGCTCTCTTATATCGTTTGTAACCGAGGTGATGACCAAAAAGGAGAGTGTGGAGAGAGCAAGAGAAAGCGCAGGGTTAATGGTGCCTCGTCGAGTCCGCCGGCGAGGCTCCCGTCACTCCCGCGGCACACGCGGATCCCGGGCGAGGGGTGGCCGTGGGCGCCGGTGAGGCCAGACCGGCGAAATTAATGGCATTAGTGAGGGCAAGCCAAACGCACGCACGTACTCAACCCCACCACCTAATTATGTTTGCGAGTATGTGAGTTAAGTATGTGAGTTTAGTATGTGTATTATTGTATCTGCGAGTTTATCTGGGAATTTATATGTCAAGAAAACATTTGTAAGGGAAGGTAAGGAGTTACGTAGACTGTTATTAATAAATGGACGCCTTGTAGGCATTATTGCTTGATCATAACTTAATGTTTGTGCTTACCCAGTTCAGTAATAGGAATGCTGTACTCGTGTCATAAAATAGGGCACATACACAGAAGTTCGAAGGTAGTGTTCACTCATTGAGTTGATCATTACCGGCACAATCGATGTCAAGTATATTATTCGCGTGTCTGGAAAATTGAGGCGAAGTCGTACTCGTGAGGCCACGCTGAGCGACAGCAAGGAGGAAGGGGAGCCGCGAAGGAGCACTTCCGCACGGGCAACTTGCGAAGCCATACAAAATCCGACTTATAAATTTAATGGGTGCAGTATGCAGGCCAGGCAGTCCGAAGCCGGGTTAACGAGTTCCGTCACCTTTGGCAAATAGCAGTTGGAAAGGGCCCACACGGGGAGTACGGCAAGGAAAATCAACCGCGGATCGGTGTCCGGGAGCGGGTCGAGACGCGAGCTTAATACGCCTGAAACTCGAGGTCATCAATTGAAAATCATGCTGTGCAAAATGCAATTATGATTAAATTGATGAAACGCAATCTTGAAATATTCAAAAATTCTAAAGTTGACAAGGAACCAGGGTCAATGATTCGTGGTTGAAGGACTATGTTAGTATTATGATTGAGAATTGAGAAGAGTCGTAGATTTGAATTAACTTATCATAAGAATAAAATTAAGAGGCAATTAATACAGTCCCGCGAAGGCAATTGATGCGAATCTTTCTCAAAATTAAGCGTTGCCAGGGAGATAGGTAGGTATTCGAACAATGAAGCATGTATTAGAGTTGAGTTTTCATGACTGGATTTAAAATTAGGCGTGAGAGCTAGAAGTTTTAAGCGTCTCCTCAAGCGAGTGAAAGGCGCGCACCGGCCGGCGATGAGCGTATTAAGTCGCCCACTCACACGTAATGTCCAGAACTAAGTCGATGAGACGACCATCTGCCGATGTAAGAAGAACTGCAAGCGTGCCGCGTCCATGTACGACGGCCTGAAGGCGCCAATCTGGAGAGACTCCGCGCGAGGTCCCTTTTTAGTCGCCTTTTTACGACAAGCCAGGGAGGCTGGAGACGTATTCTGTAACCCCCGCCTCCAGGGGAAATTCAATTCCATATTTCAAATCATAGCCCTGCAAAGAACCAGGACACGAACGTGATGAGCCTGGAGTTTGAGGTTGCCGATTGACAGTCGTGCAGCGCAGGAAATGCAATTATATTTAGGTTGATAGAATGTAGTTTGCATAAAAGAGTATGTTATAGTTCAACATTTCCAAATTAAGGACAACAGGGAGCTAGAGTTGATAATTCATAATTCATAATTATGAATCTATACTAGTGATTAGAAGTTGAGAGGGATTCGTAAATTGAGTTTTGTATTAACGTAGGAGTTGAAGCTAAGGGTCCATAAATGTAAGTTCACAAAATAGGCTGCTGATCACTATTTCAGGATTTAGGATCAGCAGAATGCTAGAAACGATGTTCGCAGAGTGAAAGGTTACATTATTTCCCTAGCTGCTTGCCTAAGCAGTTGCACAGTTGAAGTTAGAGTATAATTGAGACTTCAGCAGGTCAGAGATCACCAGAACCGCGTGAGCCACTCGTTGGAGGCGAAGCGCCTCATCGAGAGATGGGAGAAACATGCGGACGAGCGACGAGCGAATTCCGCCGCCCGCTTGCGGGTGATGATGAAAGCAGGTCAGTGGATCAGCCATCAGTCAACGTTCAACGAGTGTGGCCAAGTCGCGCCCATGCACGTGAAACCCGCCGTTAGCTATAATAAGGACTTAGCGCGCGACCCCTTTTGCTTCATTTTTAACGACGTCGGGCCAAGGAAGCTGGGGACGGGTTCTACAATCCCCGCCTCCAAAGGGAGTTCAATTCAATTAATACAGTTCTCTACTTTGCTAGTTGGTCAGACAGACGAGCCATAGTGCCACAGGTGATATAAGAGATATGAAAGAAGCATTTATAGATTTAGGGTATACTTGGTTACATGAGGGTTTAGCACAATCGTTTGCATATTTCTGACAGAGAGCCCGATACTTGATGAGCAGCCGACAGCTTTCAGAAGCCATCGCCGGTTTGTAATTAACAGAGAGCAAACTATGTTTGAATTAGGTTATGCAATTGTGTTTGCGTTTGATTAGTATATAATGTATGAAGCTGAAATTGAGACTAGGGTTGAGGCTGGGATTGAAATTAAAATTTCCTGGTTCAAACATACCCTTCCTTCGGTTATTTGTGCGGGGGTGACATGCCATTGTGACAACCGTGGGCGGCTCGCAATGTGTGTTGCAGTTGCCCTTTCGTAAGACAGGCTGAGAAGGTGTCTAACTTGATTGATATGCCAAATCAGGGTTGATTAGCCATCCAGATAAAAGGCTGCATCAACAATGGCAGCAGTGCACGTAACCTTCCTTTGGTTCTCTCAAAACCTCACGTCACAGTTCTCATCTCGTGAGTCGGGTTGGGTAGATGTCAATTTAGATTTGGTGAGGCAGATCAGGGTGGACCAGTCGCCAAGATAAGGAGGCTGCATCAGCAATGCCCATAACACTCGAGGTCCTCGGTGAATGTACGTCGCAGCCACGAAAGAGAACCGCAAAGAACGATTGCAGTAAAACATTAGTGAAGCGAGCTCGTATCACTGTTACACTTACGTAACAGTTATAGAACCGCACAGATTACGGGGAGACACAAAAAGAACGCGCACACACATGCACCAAAGAAGATAACCTAGCATTTAGTATCCACATAGTCGCGAGGCGCCGCGAAGCACAGCAAGGGCCGCAGAGGTCGCGAAATCGTAGGAATTACTGATGTTGCAAAACCGAAGAAAAACCGAAGAAGTTGTAGAAAATAACGAAAAATCAACAAAACAAAGAACGATGCAACCCCGCAGCGCCAGATGCCTGGCAGGCCACGGGACCCCCGAACGAGACGTCCGACCAGCTCGGCAGCCAGCACGAGACTCCAACCTAACCTAACCTAACCTAACCTTTTCTTTTTTTTCGTGGGGAAATCTTGCATAACACCCCCGCGCCCCTGGGGCCTCCCCCGCCGTGCGCTGAAGGCGCACCTCCCCGGGGATGTAATAACTCCCCAGCCGGCACCTGGGATCGCACCGGTGCTTCCGGTGCCGACTACACCCAGGCTCCGCGTGCAATGGCGCCCAGACAGGGCGCCTGCGGCCCGCCGAGTCGTCCCCCTGTGGGCTGCGGTGAGCCGTGGCCGGTCACCCTCCAGGGGGACTCCCACGGCTCCGCTGCACCCCCCTGCGGGGGCCAGCGCCACTCCCAACGTAGGAGGGAAAGCGCCACTCTCCGCCCGGAGTCACCCGGCCCCGCCGAGGCAGACGGAGAGGGGCCCCCGATTGAGAACGGGATCCCCACCCGCACGCCCCCGAGTCCGACCGGGGTCCGGGCTCATTTCGTCCGGGGCGGGAGGGTACAACGCGACCCTTCCCACCCCTACAGGAAACACCCCCCTTAAAATCTTCCCAGGAGGCGGGAGGGCACACGTGCCCTCCCGCTACACTACCCCGTCCCGCATCCGTCGCGCCAGGGGGGGGGCAAACAGCGAAAGCCGCCATCGCCCCCCCCCCCGCGCCCCTTACGGCGGCGGATCCTGGCGACGGCGTCGCGTCCCACGTCCGCGACCTCACCGACCGGGATCGTACCTTTCACGATCCCGCTCGAACCTCTCCTTGGGGTCCATGACCTCCTCGCAGAAGGTGGTCACGGCCCTCCATTCTGTCTCGCCGGCAATCATCTGTCTCGCGACGCCTGCCGGCGAGAGATCCTCCCCTATTTCTGCCGTTAGGACGTGGCGGGCCACCGCAAACACCGGGCACTCCGCCAGCGTGTGTTGTGCGGTGTCCCGCGCCGCCCCGCAGAGCCAACAGTGGGGGCTCCATTCCCTGTTCCTCCGGCACAGGAACTCCCCGAGCACCCCGTGTCCGGAGAGCACCTGCGTTACCCGGAGCGACAGGCCGCCGTGGCCGCGGTCCCGCCACTCCGATATCGTCGGTAGGACCGCCCCGACGGTGCGGCTTCTGGCGGCAGCCCCCTCTGCTAGGGATCTCTGCCACCTTTCTGCCGCGACCAGTCGGGCCTGGCTCCGGTGTTCCTCGATCGTCGGCCCCGGCGGGTCTACGCCGGCCTGGCGGAGGGCTCGCGAATACCAGTATGTACTGGATTCGACCTCCGCCTGGTACCGGAGTGGGATGAGACCCGCCAGGACAATCGTCCCCTCGTAGGGGATCGTGCAGTAGCCCCGCACGATCCTGATGGCCAGCCGGCGCTCTACCCGCCGCACAGTGGGACAAAACGGCTTTTGGCGATCAAAAATCTACAACTTCGGTTCTATTGGAAATATTGTAATGAAATTTTGGGAAGTTTTTGCCTATATTATGGTACTTAAGTTGTACCAATATAAGTCATATTGTACTACAGGGTGTCAAAATATTCACGTATAAAGTATAACGCGTTCAATATCCTTCACTTGTTAGACATATTTTATATCATTTAACAAAAATTTGACTCAAAACTGTTAATAACTATAATGAAAACGGATTTAATAATTAAAAAACGACAAGACATGTGCTATTATAATATATTTATTTATATTTATTATGTTCTATACCAAATCATTCGTGAAAATAGTTTCGACAATTATGAAAATTTATTATGGCATATTGCGAGGCCGAAATAAAGTTTTGGATAACGAATATACATGTCGAATGCAGTTAACTGGATAATAATCGTATCTGGTACTGCTAATCCATCATCGTGCGCTGCGGCCAAGATTGGTGTAATTTATTTCAATCACCGTTTTTTTTGAGCAGTGGCAGGTTGGGGCAGCCGTTTTTTTCTGATTCTGATAGAGGAAGGTTCACTCTTTATTACAGTAATAATCACGCCCTGCACAAGTGTGCACATTTTTTTAAAATCAAACGCAAAGTTGAGATTTTAGTTAAATGTATTTCGTTTCAATCTGATCCTATTATTTAAAAAGTTGTTAACGTTTTAACTTATTTTATGCACTGAATAGAATTTATACTAATCTAGTAAACTTTGTAATTCATTTGAATTTTATCTTTCCGAGTAAAATTTATTAGAATCGTACATTGAAGTTATGGGTAATATTATCAGCGTTTCGTCTTGACGAATTTCTACTGACTTTGAGTGCGAACCACGGGAAAACGGAAGGAAATATGAAAAACGGATTACACTACGTTAAACTACAGTTTATTCTCTATCGATGTATGTAATTAGTTTTTCAATTCTCGAATTCACGAAAATCGACTTTTGATCGCCGAAAGCCGTTTTGTCCCACTGTGCGCCGCAGCAGAGTGCAGCTGTGCCTGCTGACCGCCAGATCGCCGGCCCATATCGGAGCCCCGTTTAGGACAGCGGACCGGACGATTCCCACGTATAGGCGGCGAACTCTCACTCCCGGCCCCCCGAGGTTGGGCAACAGGCGGCCAAGATTGGTCGCCACCTGCACCAATCGGGGAGCCAGGCGGTCGAAGTGAACATCGAACCGCCAGTGGCTGTCGAGATACAGGCCGAGGTATCGAAGACCCCGGCCGATCACGATCCGGCACCCGTCGACCTCGAGCCAGAGCTAGGCCGGAGGGGCTACCCCACGCCGAGGCTCGAAGAACCACATGGCCTCGGTTTTGTGAGGAACCAGCGCCAGACCCAATCCCCGGATCGCTCTTCACACGATGGCAACCCCCACCACGGCACGACGGCAGGTCCTCAACCAGTCCCGCCCGGTGGCCAGCAGGTAGTAGTCATCTGCGAATACCGTCGCCCACACCCCGGGCGGGAGGTTCACCCGCCGCGCCGCGTTGTACCCTACGTTCCATAAGGGGGGGCCCAGTTTGGACCCCTGGGGCACTCCGCAGTCGACCTCCCTCCAGTGCAGCGTACCGTCCCGACCCGTGTACAGTATCCACCTGCCATCCAGGAAGGCCCCGATGATCCTCTGCAGATACGGGGGACGTTGTGGTGAACAAGCGCCCCCCGTAACGTTCCATGGGGCAGGGTGTTGAACGCGTTTGTAACGTCCATGGAGACACCACCGCAACCTCAATCTTCCACTCGGCCAGGGTTTGTAGCAAAAGGTCCTGCGCCCCGGCCAAGTGGTTGATGTTCGCCTACAGGAAAGGACCCTTAGGCCCCATTGCGCGTCGGCTCCACCGCTGCCTGCACAGCTGCTCCTGCGTTGCTGGGGCCCGCTACCCCAGTGGGCGATGCAGCCGGCGACTGCTTCGCGCTCCTCTTTTTGGCGGACTTCTCCCGCCCTTTCGTCGCGGAGACCGACGGGCATCCTCTGGTCCCCATCCTGTGCCCCGCGGGCCGCCCTGAATCGGGCCGTACAGCCACTGGCTCGATGGTCCAGATCGCCGCAGTTCGACCCCGCAGGGACACCTTTGCCTGACATGTCCAGTCTCCAGGCAGCGGTAGCACTGCAGGGGGCGAGCCGCCAGGGCCTCGACCCGTGCTGAGGACCAGCCGACCCTCAGCCCCCCCGCGGCGACGACCTTGTTGGCTGCGGTGAGGGGGCACCTCACCCAGACCCTCCGCAGGCCACGGGGTGGGGCGCGAATCTCCCCCACCTTGACCTCCGCGGTGCAGACTCCTCCGGTTGCCACCGCCGCTGCTACCTCCTCCCGGGTGACCGAATCGTTGAGCCCGACGAGGCGGATCTCGCCCATTTTAACTGGGCACGCCACCCTAACCTCATCGGACCCGCGGTACACAGTTTGGAGGCGGCTAGCCAGGGCCGCCGCCTTTGCCGCCCTCTCCGTCCCGGCGATCTCCAGGACGAGACCGCCGGTGGCCGCTCGACTGTGCCGGAGATCGGTGATGCCGATCTCCGCGAGGTCGACCTCCTGCCTGGCCCTGATCATGGCCTCACAGCAGGTGGTCTTCGCCCCAGGCGCGACCGTTAGCGTGACCGCCGAGGTTTTGGGGGGCGGGCGAGGCGGGGCTACTTTGTGGCCTCCTTTGTCGCCCTGCCCCCCGCGGTTCCCGCCTTTCGTGCGGCCGGGGGATTTGTCCTCCCGGCCGTCGTCCTCCTCCCCGTCTTCTTCGCCGGCGGCGGAGGGGGGGCCATCTCCACACCCTTCTTCTTTGCCGCCTCTGCCTTCTTTGCTTTGCGGCCTACCACATTGGACCACGCCTCGGTCTCCTGGCGGTGCTCCTCCTGGATTTTTACCATCCTGTCGGCATCGAACGAGCCGGAGGAGGCCGTAGGGCGGGAAGGCGCGCGAGTCCCAGCCGCCTCCGAACCCTTTTTCTGGGGCTGCGGAGTTCCCCGGATGTCGTGGGATCCCCGCGCTGTTGCCTCTGCCCCTTGCCCTGCCGTCCAGAGGTGGTAGGAGGGGGGCACCCGGCGGCGCCCGACAGAGGGCGGGGTCGAACCCGTCCCCTACGAGCTCCCGCCGGAGGGCGGTCACGCTCGATGCCATCCATGAGCGCGGCCGCCCTCGACGCCCCCCCCCTCCTTGGAGGCCGGGGCCTCGTGCTCGGTGGGGTCGTCCACGGCCCGCCCCCTGCAGTCGCGGCAGGCGACGGTGAACGCACTGGGACGGGGTCCTCCGTCTCCTCCAACGTGGTAGCCCTCCGACAGCTCCTCTTCGGCCGGGCCTCCTGCTCCAGCGAGGACGCCGGCCGCGACACCTTCCTGGTGCCAGGGGCGGCCGGGGCTTCTACTGCCGGGGGCCTCTCGCGCAGAGCCTCCAGCTCCCGCCGCAGCGTCGCAATCTCCTCCCCTTGTGACGCTATTTTGGCGTCGCGGAGCTATAATTGGGCCCTGAGCTCCTCCGTTTCGTGGTCGTCGCGGTGCCGTGCGGCCCCCAGCCCCAGCTCGTTTACGACCGCCTCCACGTCGCGGGATGGACACACGTGCCCTTCAGGTTTTTGGAGCACCCCGCAACCTTCTCGACCTTTACGGCGCCCTCCATGGCGGGCGCCACAAGGTCTGGCGAGGGGAGGTGGCGCACCTACCGCGCAATATCCTCCGCCTCCCTCAGCTTCAGGGCCGACCGGCTTGGCTGGCGGGGGGCCGCGCCGACGTCCAGTAGCTCCCTAGTTGCATGGAGCTCCATCTCCTCCCGCCGTATGCGCAGAAATTCTTCTTTCTTCGCGGCAAGGGCCACGTAGTCTCCCGATGTATGGGGGCGTCCCTTCTTCGCCGCAGCCGAGGTGCTGGGGGTGGTTGGCGACACCGAGATCACCAACCCATCCCACTCCTCCTCGCTGTCAACCAGCTGTCGCCAGAATCGCCTATCAGAGGCAGTAGAAGAAGCCCTGCTGCCCCTGGTGGATCCCGCCGACATGGGTCGCGCCCTTCTGGCCCGAGCGGGAGCCGCGGCCATCCTGGGCCACGGCTGCGCCGTCTACTCATCCCTCGCCGACCTGACCGTGTCAGGTTCCCTTGCTTGGTTTGTCATCGTTTCGCCCCGTCCTGCGTTCTGTTTTTGGTTTGTAGAATTTTCCATGTTCGTCCGACGAGTAGGGCGGATCCTAGGTCCGCCCAGGCAGAGCCGCCTTACCTGGGTAAGGTAGATACACCCGGGGGGTCGCCAGGTACCCCGGGGTTGGTCGCTAGCGACTGGTGCACCCACCAGCCACCCCTGGTGCTAACTCCAGGGGCACCCTCCTCACCGCGTGCCGCAGCTTGGGGCTAGGGATTTTTGAAGAGATTTTCATCCTCGCAGGCCGGCCGGTACACGTGGCCAGGTCCGTGGAACCTTTTTTTTTTTTATAGAAGAGGAAATGCATTTATGCACGCGCAGGATGATCCCCTTTCGTCTAGTCGGCTAGAGGGGGCCCGGGTAGTGTGGGACTCATACCCGCCCTGAGGGGGCAGCCTGGCGCCCGTTTGGTGGGGGCAAACCCAAGGAGGCAACTCCAGAATGAGGCAACCTGGCAACCCGACCCCGAAGGGTGGGGTTTAGCCCAAGAGTAGGTCTCAGCCCAGAAGGGGCGACCTTGAGCAGGTAGTCCAGAGGGGACAGTCCTGTGGCTGGATATACTACCCACTAATACTTCTTCCCTGTGTGGGCCGCCAGTACCTTTTCATCCTTTGGGATATATAAAGAATACCAACGTATAGCCACAACGGCGTTTTGGCAATTAATGCATTTCGCATTATTCCGTCCTCCCGCAAAAACGCCATGCGCTAGGCACCATGGGGGATCTGCGGATCCACGCCGTTGCACCTCCCACCTTGCGGTAGGACATTTTCAACTACAACCATATACATTGTATAACAATATCATTATTACTATATGTGCATTACGTGTGTAATATACATTTAATAACAATATCATTATTACCATATCTGAATTAGATATGTAATATACACTTAATAACAATATCATGCCTACTATATCTGCGTTAGATATGTAATATACATTTAATAACAATATCATTATTACTATATCAGCATTAGATATGTAATATACATTGTATAACAATATCATTATTACTATATGTGCATTAGGTGTGTAATATACATTTGATAACAATATCATTATTACCATATCTGAATTAGATATGTAATATACACTTAATAACAATATCATTATTACTATATCTGCATTAGATATGTGATATACATTTAATAACAATATCATTATTACTATATCAGCATTAGATATGTAATATACATTTAATAACCATATCATTATTACTACTATATCTTCATTAGCTATAATGTAATATACTGATACCTTCCTATAGATCTATGGACATTTAGTAACAATATCATTCCTACTATATCTTCGTTAGATATGTAATATACATTTAGTAACAATATCATTATTACTATATCAGCATTAGATATGTAATATACATTGTATAACAATATCATTATTGCTATATGTGCATTAGGTGTGTAATATACATTTTATAACAATATCATTATTACCATACCTGAATTAGATATGCAATATACATTTAACAACAATATCATTATTACTATATCTGCATTAGATATGTGATATACATTTAATAACAATATCATTATTACTGTATCTGCATTAGATATGTAATATACATTTAATAACAATATCATTATTACTACTATGTCTTCATTAGATATAACGTAATATACTGATACCTTCCTACAGATCTATGGACATTTAGTAACAATATCATGCCTACTATATCTGCGTTAGATATGCAATATACATTTAATAACAATATCATTATTACTATATCAGCATTAGATATGTAATATACTGATACCTTCCTACAGATCATAGAACATTTAATCAGAATATCATTATTACTGTATCTGCGTTACATATGTAATATACATTTAATAACAAAATCATTATTACTATATCTACCTTAGAAATAATATAATATACTGATTGCTTCGTACAGATCAATGTACATTAATAACAATACAATTATTACTATATCTGCATTAGATATGTAATATACACTTAATAACAATATCATTA
>NW_025791399.1:114050-207701 GCF_907164935.1 Osmia bicornis bicornis
AATGTATCCACATATCTAATGCAGGTATAGTATAATGAATTGTATTAAGTGATATTACTATCTAATTCAGGTGTGGTAATAATGATATTGTTATAAAAATATATTACACAACCTAATGCACATATAGCATATGGATGTTATACAATGTTATTACATATCTAATGCTGATATAGTAATAATGATATTATTACTAAATGTATATTACATATCTAACGCAGATATAGTAGGAATGATATTGTTACTAAATGTCCATAGATCTATAGGAAGGTATCAGTATATTACGTTATATCTAATGAAGACATAGTAGGAATAATGATATTGTTATTAAATGTATATTACATATCTAATGCAGATACAGTAATAATGATATTGTTATTAAATGTATATCACATATCTAATGCAGATATAGTAATAATGATATTGTTATTAAGTGTATATTACATATCTAATGCACACATAGTAATAATGACATTGTTATTAAATGTACATTGATCTGTATGAAGTAATCAGTATATTACATTATTTGTAATGTAGATATAGTAATAATGATATTGTTATTTAATGAATATTACATATCTAATTCAGATATGGTATAATGATATTGTTATTAAATGTATATTACACACGTAATGCACATATAGTAATAATGGTATTGTTATACAATGTATATTACATATCTAATGCTGATATAGTAATAATGATATTGTTATTAAATGTATATCACATATCTAATGCAGGTATAGTAATAATGATATTGTTATTAAATGTATATCACATATCTAATGCAGATATAGTAATAATGATATTGTTATTAAGTGTATATTACATACCTAATTCATATATGGTAATAATGATATTGTTATCAAATGTATATTACACACCTAATGCACACATTGCAATAATGATATTGTTATAGAATGTATATTACATATCTAATGCCGATATAGTAATAATGATATTGTTATTAAATGTATATTGCATATCTAACGCAGATATAGTAGGCATGATATTGTTACTAAATGTCCATAGATCTGTAGGAAGGTATCAGTATATTACGTTATATCTAATGAAGACATAGTAGTAATAATGATATTGTTATTAAATGTATATTACATATCTAATGCAGATACAGTAATAATGATATTGTTATTAAATGTATATCACATATCTAATGCAGATATAGTAATAATGATATTGTTGTTAAATGTATATTGCATATCCAATGCAGATATAGCAATAATGATATTGTTATTAAATGTGTATCACATATCTAATGCAGCTATAGTAATAATGATATTGTTATTAAGTGTATATTACATATCTAATGCAGATATAGTAATAATTGTATTGTTATTAAATGTACATTGATCCGTACGAAGCAATCAGTATATTATATTATTTCTAAGGTAGATATAGTAATAATGATTTTTTATTAAATGTATATTACATATGTAACGCAGATACAGTAATAATGATATTCTTATTAAATGTTCTATGATCTGTAGGAAGGTATCAAGATATTATACAATGTATATTACATATCTAATGCTGATGTAATAATAATGATATTGTTATTAAATGTATATTGCATATCTAACGCAGATATAGTAGGCATGATATTGTTACTAAATGTCCATAGATCTGTAGGAAGGTATCAGTATATTACGTTATATCTAATGAAGACATAGTAGTAATAATGATATTGTTATTAAATGTTTATTACATATCTAATGCAGATACAGTAATAATGATATTGTTATAAAATGTATATCACATATCTAATGCAGATATAGTAATAATGATATTGTTATTAAGTGTATATTACATATCTAATGCAGATATATTAATAATTGTATTGTTATTAAATGTACATTGATCTGTACGAAGTAATCAGTATATTACATTATTTCTAATGTAGATATAGTAATAATGATATTGTTATTTAATGTATATTACATGTCTAATTCAGATATGGTAATAATGATATTGTTATTAAATGTATATTACACACGTAATGCACATATAGTAATAATGATGTATATGGTTGTAGTTGAAAATGTCCTACCGCAAGGTGGGAGGTGCAACGGCGTGGATCCGCAGATCCCCCATGGTGCCTAGCGCATGGCGTTTTTGCGGGAGGACGGAATAATGCGAAATGCATTAATTGCCAAAACGCCGTTGTGGCTATACGTTGGTATTCTTTATATATCCCAAAGGATGAAAAGGTACTGGCGGCCCACACAGGGAAGAAGTATTAGTGGGTAGTATATCCAGCCACAGGACTGTCCCCTCTGGACTACCTGCTCAAGGTCGCCCCTTCTGGGCTGAGACCTACTCTTGGGCTAAACCCCACCCTTCGGGGTCGGGTTGCCAGGTTGCCTCATTCTGGAGTTGCCTCCTTGGGTTTGCCCCCACCAAACGGGCGCCAGGCTGCCCCCTCAGGGCGGGTATGAGTCCCACACTACCCGGGCCCCCTCTAGCCGACTAGACGAAAGGGGATCATCCTGCGCGTGCATAAATGCATTTCCTCTTCTATAAAAAAAAAAAAGGTTCCACGGACCTGGCCACGTGTACCGCCCGGCCTGCGAGGATGAAAATCTCTTCAAAAATCCCTAGCCCCAAGCTGCGGCACGCGGTGAGGAGGGTGCCCCTGGAGTTAGCACCAGGGGTGGCTGGTGGGTGCACCAGTCGCTAGCGACCAACCCCGGGGTACCTGGCGACCCCCCGGGTGTATCTGCCTTACCCAGGTAAGGCGGCTCTGCCTGGGCGGACCTAGGATCCGCCCTACTCGTCGGACGAACATGGAAAATTCTACAAACCAAAAACAGAACGCAGGACGGGGCGAAACGATGACAAACCAAGCAAGGGAACCTGACACGGTCAGGTCGGCGAGGGATGAGTAGACGGCGCAGCCGTGGCCCAGGATGGCCGCGGCTCCCGCTCGGGCCAGAAGGGCGCGACCCATGTCGGCGGGATCCACCAGGGGCAGCAGGGCTTCTTCTGCTGCCTCTGATAGGCGATTCTGGCGACAGCTGGTTGACAGCGAGGAGGAGTGGGATGGGTCGGTGATCTCGGTGTCGCCAACCACCCCCAGCACCTCGGCTGCGGCGAAGAAGGGACGCCCCCATACATCGGGAGACTACGTGGCCCTTGCCGCGAAGAAAGAAGAATTCCTGCGCATACGGCGGGAGGAGATGGAGCTCCATGCAACTAGGGAGCTACTGGACGTCGGCGCGGCCCCCCGCCAGCCAAGCCGGTCGGCCCTGAAGCTGAGGGAGGCGGAGGAAATTGCGCGGTAGGTGCGCCACCTCCCCTCGCCAGACCTTGTGGCGCCCGCCATGGAGGGCGCCGTAAAGGTCGAGAAGGTTGCGGGGTGCTCCAAAAACCTGAAGGGCACGTGTGTCCATCCCGCGACGTGGAGGCGGTCGTAAACGAGCTGGGGCTGGGGGCCGCACGGCACCGCGACGACCACGAAACGGAGGAGCTCAGGGCCCAATTATAGCTCCGCGACGCCAAAATAGCGTCACAAGGGGAGGAGATTGCGACGCTGCGGCGGGAGCTGGAGGCTCTGCGCGAGAGGCCCCCGGCAGTAGAAGCCCCGGCCGCCCCTGGCACCAGGAAGGTGTCGCGGCCGGCGTCCTCGCTGGAGCAGGAGGCCCGGCCGAAGAGGAGCTGTCGGAGGGCTACCACGTTGGAGGAGACGGAGGACCCCGTCCCAGTGCGTTCACCGTCGCCTGCCGCGACTGCAGGGCGCGGGCCGTGGACGACCCCACCGAGCACGAGGCCCCGGCCTCCAAGGAGGGGGGGGGGCGTCGAGGGCGGCCGCGCTCATGGATGGCATCGAGCGTGACCGCCCTCCGGCGGGAGCTCGTAGGGGACGGGCTCGACCCCGCCCTCTGTCGGGCGCCGCCGGGTGCCCCCCTCCTACCACCTCTGGACGGCAGGGCAAGGGGCAGAGGCAACAGCGCGGGATCCCACGACATCCGGGGAACTCCGCAGCCCCAGAAAAAGGGTTCGGAGGCGGCTGGGACTCGCGCGCCTTCCCGCCCTACGGCCTCCTCCGGCTCGTTCGATGCCGACAGGATGGTAAAAATCCAGGAGGAGCACCGCCAGGAGACCGAGCCGTGGTACAATGTGGTAGGCCGCAAAGCAAAGAAGGCAGAGGCGGCAAAGAAGAAGGGTGTGGAGATGGCCCCCCCTCCGCCGCCGGCGAAGAAGACGGGGAGGAGGACGACGGCCGGGAGGACAAATCCCCCGGCCGCACGAAAGGCGGGAACCGCGGGGGGCAGGGCGACAAAGGAGGCCACAAAGTAGCCCCGCCTCGCCCGCCCCCCAAAACCTCGGCGGTCACGCTAACGGTCGCGCCTGGGGCGAAGACCACCTGCTGTGAGGCCATGATCAGGGCCAGGCAGGAGGTCGACCTCGCGGAGATCGGCATCACCGATCTCCGGCACAGTCGAGCGGCCACCGGCGGTCTCGTCCTGGAGATCGCCGGGACGGAGAGGGCGGCAAAGGCGGCGGCCCTGGCTAGCCGCCTCCAAACTGTGTACCGCGGGTCCGATGAGGTTAGGGTGGCGTGCCCAGTTAAAATGGGCGAGATCCGCCTCGTCGGGCTCAACGATTCGGTCACCCGGGAGGAGGTAGCAGCGGCGGTGGCAACCGGAGGAGTCTGCACCGCGGAGGTCAAGGTGGGGGAGATTCGCGCCCCACCCCGTGGCCTGCGGAGGGTCTGGGTGAGGTGCCCCCTCACCGCAGCCAACAAGGTCGTCGCCGCGGGGGGGCTGAGGGTCGGCTGGTCCTCAGCACGGGTCGAGGCCCTGGCGGCTCGCCCCCTGCAGTGCTACCGCTGCCTGGAGACTGGACATGTCAGGCAAAGGTGTCCCTGCGGGGTCGAACTGCGGCGATCTGGACCATCGAGCCAGTGGCTGTACGGCCCGATTCAGGGCGGCCCGCGGGGCACAGGATGGGGACCAGAGGATGCCCGTCAGTCTCCGCGACGAAAGGGCGGGACAAGTCCGCCAAAAAGAGGAGCGCGAAGCAGTCGCCGGCTGCATCGCCCACTGGGGTAGCGGGCCCCAGCAACGCAGGAGCAGCTGTGCAGGCAGCGGTGGAGCCGACGCGCAATGGGGCCTAAGGGTCCTTTCCTGTAGGCGAACATCAACCACTTGGCCGGGGCGCAGGACCTTTTGCTACAAACCCTGGCCGAGTGGAAGATTGAGGTTGCGGTGGTGTCTCCATGGACGTTACAAACGCGTTCAACACCCTGCCCCATGGAACGGTACGGGGGGCGCTTGTTCACCACAACGTCCCCCGTATCTGCAGAGGATCATCGGGGCCTTCCTGGATGGCAAGTGGATACTGTACACGGGTCGGGACGGTACGCTGCACTGGAGGGAGGTCGACTGCGGAGTGCCCCAGGGGTCCAAACTGGGCCCCCCCTTATGGAACGTAGGGTACAACGCGGCGCGGCGTGTGAACCTCCCGCCCGGGGTGTGGACGACGGTATTCGCAGATGACTACTACCTGCTGGCCACCGGGCGGGACTGGTTGAGGACCTGCCGTCGTGCCGTGGTGGGGGTTGCCATCGTGTGAAGAGCGATCCGGGGATTGGGTCTGGCGCTGGTTCCTCACAAAACCGAGGCCATGTGGTTCTTCGAGCCTCGGCGTGGGGTAGCCCCTCCGGCATAGCTCTGGCTCGAGGTCGACGGGTGCCGGATCGTGATCGGCCGGGGTCTTCGATACCTCGGCCTGTATCTCGACAGCCACTGGCGGTTCGATGTTCACTTCGACCGCCTGGCTCCCCGATTGGTGCAGGTGGCGACCAATCTTGGCCGCCTGTTGCCCAACCTCGGGGGGCCGGGAGTGAGAGTTCGCCGCCTATACGTGGGAATCGTCCGGTCCGCTGTCCTAAACGGGGCTCCGATATGGGCCGGCGATCTGGCGGTCAGCAGGCACAGCTGCACTCTGCTGGGACAAAACGGCTTTCGGCGATCAAAAGTCGATTTTCGTGAATTCGAGAATTGAAAAACTAATTACATACATCGATAGAGAATAAACTGTAGTTTAACGTAGTGTAATCCGTTTTTCATATTTCCTTCCGTTTTCCCGTGGTTCGCACTCAAAGTCAGTAGAAATTCGTCAAGACGAAACGCTGATAATATTACCCATAACTTCAATGTACGATTCTAATAAATTTTACTCGGAAAGATAAAATTCAAATGAATTACAAAGTTTACTAGATTAGTATAAATTCTATTCAGTGCATAAAATAAGTTAAAACGTTAACAACTTTTTAAATAATAGGATCAGATTGAAACGAAATACATTTAACTAAAATCTCAACTTTGCGTTTGATTTAAAAAAAATGTGCACACTTGTGCAGGGCGTGATTATTACTGTAGTAAAGAGTGAACCTTCCTCTATCAGAATCAGAAAAAAAACGGCTGCCCCAACCTGCCACTGCTCAAAAAAACGGTGATTGAAATAAATTACACCAATCTTGGCCGCAGCGCACGATGATGGATTAGCAGTACCAGATACGATTATTATCCAGTTAACTGCATTCGACATGTATATTCGTTATCCAAAACTTTATTTCGGCCTCGCAATATGCCATAATAAATTTTCATAATTGTCGAAACTATTTTCACGAATGATTTGGTATAGAACATAATAAATATAAATAAATATATTATAATAGCACATGTCTTGTCGTTTTTTAATTATTAAATCCGTTTTCATTATAGTTATTAACAGTTTTGAGTCAAATTTTTGTTAAATGATATAAAATATGTCTAACAAGTGAAGGATATTGAACGCGTTATACTTTATACGTGAATATTTTGACACCCTGTAGTACAATATGACTTATATTAGTACAACTTAAGTACCATAATATAGGCAAAAACTTCCCAAAATTTCATTACAATATTTCCAATAGAACCGAAGTTGTAGATTTTTGATCGCCAAAAGCCGTTTTGTCCCACTGTGCGGCGGGTAGAGCGCCGGCTGGCCATCAGGATCGTGCGGGGCTACTGCACGATCCCCTACGAGGGGGCGATTGTCCTGGCGGATCTCATCCCACTCCGGTACCAGGCGGAGGTCGAATCCAGTACATACTGGTATTCGCGAGCCCTCCGCCAGGCCGGGGAAGACCCGCCGGGGCCGACGATCGAGGAACACCGGAGCCAGGCCCGACTGGTCGCGGCAGAAAGGTGGCAGAGATCCCTAGCAGAGGGGGCTGCCGCCAGAAGCCGCACCGTCGGGGCGGTCCTACCGACGATATCGCAGTGGCGGGACCGCGGCCACGGCGGCCTGTCGCTCCGGGTAACGCAGGTGCTCTCCGGACACGGGGTTCTCGGGGAGTTCCTGTGCCGGAGGAACAGGGAATGGAGCCCCCACTGTTGGCTCTGCGGGGCGGCGCGGGACACCGCACAACACACGCTGGCGGAGTGCCCGGTGTTTGCGGTGGCCCGCCACGTCCTAACGGCAGAAATAGGGGAGGATCTCTCGCCGGCAGGCGTCGCGAGACAGATGATTGCCGGCGAGACAGAATGGAGGGCCGTGACCACCTTCTGCGAGGAGGTCATGGACCCCAAGGAGAGGTTCGAGCGGGATCGTGAAAGGTACGATCCCGGTCGGTGAGGTCGCGGACGTGGGACGCGACGCCGTCGCCAGGATCCGCCGCCGTAAGGGGCGCGGGGGGGGGGGGGGCGATGGCGGCTTTCGCTGTTTGCCCCCCCCCCCGGCGCGACGGATGCGGGACGGGGTAGTGTAGCGGGAGGGCACGTGTGCCCACCCGCCTCCTGGGAAGATTTTAAGGGGGGTGTTTCCTGTAGGGGTGGGAAGGGTCACGTTGTACCCTCCCGCCCCGGACGAAATGAGCCCGGACCCCGGTCGGACTCGGGGGCGTGCGGGTGGGGATCCCGTTCTCAATCGGGGGCCCCTCTCCGTCTGCCTCGGCGGGGCCGGGTGACTCCGGGCGGAGAGTGGCGCTTTCCCTCCAACGTTGGGAGTGGCGCTGGCCCCCGCAGGGGGGTGCAGCGGAGCCGTGGGAGTCCCCCTGGAGGGTGACCGGCCACGGCTCACCGCAGCCCACAGGGGGACGACTCGGCGGGCCGCAGGCGCCCTGTCTGGGCGCCATTGCACGCGGAGCCTGGGTGTAGTCGGCACCGGAAGCACCGGTGCGACCCCAGGTGCCGGCTGGGGAGTTATTACATCCCCGGGGAGGTGCGCCTTCAGCGCACGGCGGGGGAGGCCCCAGGGGCGCGGGGGTGTTATGCAAGATTTCCCCACGATAAAAAAGAAAAGGTTAGGTTAGGTTAGGTTAGGTTGGAGTCTCGTGCTGGCTGCCGAGCTGGTCGGACGTCTCGTTCGAGGGTCCCGTGGCCTGCCAGGCATCTGGCGCTGCGGGGTTGCATCGTTCTTTGTTTTCTTGATTTTTCGTGATTTTCTACAACTTCTTCGGTTTTTCTTCGGTTTTGCAACATCAGTAATTCCTACGATTTCGCGACCTCTGCGGCACTTGCTGTGCTTCGCGGCGCCTCGCGACTATGTGGATACTAAATGCTAGGTTATCTTCTTTGGTGCATGTGTGTGCGCGTTCTTTTTGTGTCTCCCCGTAATCTGTGCGGTTCTATAACTGTTACGTAAGTGTAACAGTGATACGAGCTCGCTTCACTAATGTTTTACTGCAATCGTTCTTTGCGGTTCTATTTCGTGGCTGCGACGTACATTCACCGAGGACCTCGAGTGTTATGGGCATTGCTGATGCAGCCTCCTTATCTTGGCGAATGGTCCACCCTGATCTGCCTCACCAAATCTAAATTGACATCTACCCAACCCGACTCACGAGATGAGAACTGTGACGTGAGGTTTTGAGAAAACCAAAGGAAGGTTACGTGCACTGCTGCCATTGTTGATGCAGCCTTTTATCTGGATGGCTAATCAACCCTGATTTGGCATATCAATCAAGTTAGACACCTTCTCAGCCTGTCTTACGAAAGGGCAACTGCAACACACATTGCGAGCCGCCCACGGTTGTCACAATGGCATGTCACCCCCGCACAAATAACCGAAGGAAGGGTATGTTTGAACCAGGAAATTTTAATTTCAATCCCAGCCTCAACCCTAGTCTCAATTTCAGCTTCATACATTATATACTAATCAAACGCAAACACAATTGCATAACCTAATTCAAACATAGTTTGCTCTCTGTTAATTACAAACCGGCGATGGCTTCTGAAAGCTGTCGGCTGCTCATCAAGTATCGGGCTCTCTGTCAGAAATATGCAAACGATTGTGCTAAACCCTCATATAACCAAGTATACCCTAAATCTATAAATGCTTCTTTCATATCTCTTATATCACCTGTGGCACTATGGCTCGTCTGTCTGACCAACTAGCAAAGTAGAGAACTGTATTAATTGAATTGAACTCCCTTTGGAGGCGGGGATTGTAGAACCCGTCCCCAGCTTCCTTGGCCCGACGTCGTTAAAAATGAAGCAAAAGGGGTCGCGCGCTAAGTCCTTATTATAGCTAACGGCGGGTTTCACGTGCATGGGCGCGACTTGGCCACACTCGTTGAACGTTGACTGATGGCTGATCCACTGACCTGCTTTCATCATCACCCGCAAGCGGGCGGCGGAATTCGCTCGTCGCTCGTCCGCATGTTTCTCCCATCTCTCGATGAGGCGCTTCGCCTCCAACGAGTGGCTCACGCGGTTCTGGTGATCTCTGACCTGCTGAAGTCTCAATTATACTCTAACTTCAACTGTGCAACTGCTTAGGCAAGCAGCTAGGGAAATAATGTAACCTTTCACTCTGCGAACATCGTTTCTAGCATTCTGCTGATCCTAAATCCTGAAATAGTGATCAGCAGCCTATTTTGTGAACTTACATTTATGGACCCTTAGCTTCAACTCCTACGTTAATACAAAACTCAATTTACGAATCCCTCTCAACTTCTAATCACTAGTATAGATTCATAATTATGAATTATGAATTATCAACTCTAGCTCCCTGTTGTCCTTAATTTGGAAATGTTGAACTATAACATACTCTTTTATGCAAACTACATTCTATCAACCTAAATATAATTGCATTTCCTGCGCTGCACGACTGTCAATCGGCAACCTCAAACTCCAGGCTCATCACGTTCGTGTCCTGGTTCTTTGCAGGGCTATGATTTGAAATATGGAATTGAATTTCCCCTGGAGGCGGGGGTTACAGAATACGTCTCCAGCCTCCCTGGCTTGTCGTAAAAGGCGACTAAAAAGGGACCTCGCGCGGAGTCTCTCCAGATTGGCGCCTTCAGGCCTTCGTACATGGACGCGGCACGCTTGCAGTTCTTCTTACATCGGCAGATGGTCGTCTCATCGACTTAGTTCTGGACATTACGTGTGAGTGGGCGACTTAATACGCTCATCGCCGGCCGGTGCGCGCCTTTCACTCGCTTGAGGAGACGCTTAAAACTTCTAGCTCTCACGCCTAATTTTAAATCCAGTCATGAAAACTCAACTCTAATACATGCTTCATTGTTCGAATACCTACCTATCTCCCTGGCAACGCTTAATTTTGAGAAAGATTCGCATCAATTGCCTTCGCGGGACTGTATTAATTGCCTCTTAATTTTATTCTTATGATAAGTTAATTCAAATCTACGACTCTTCTCAATTCTCAATCATAATACTAACATAGTCCTTCAACCACGAATCATTGACCCTGGTTCCTTGTCAACTTTAGAATTTTTGAATATTTCAAGATTGCGTTTCATCAATTTAATCATAATTGCATTTTGCACAGCATGATTTTCAATTGATGACCTCGAGTTTCAGGCGTATTAAGCTCGCGTCTCGACCCGCTCCCGGACACCGATCCGCGGTTGATTTTCCTTGCCGTACTCCCCGTGTGGGCCCTTCCCAACTGCTATTTGCCAAAGGTGACGGAACTCGTTAACCCGGCTTCGGACTGCCTGGCCTGCATACTGCACCCATTAAATTTATAAGTCGGATTTTGTATGGCTTCGCAAGTTGCCCGTGCGGAAGTGCTCCTTCGCGGCTCCCCTTCCTCCTTGCTGTCGCTCAGCGTGGCCTCACGAGTACGACTTCGCCTCAATTTTCCAGACACGCGAATAATATACTTGACATCGATTGTGCCGGTAATGATCAACTCAATGAGTGAACACTACCTTCGAACTTCTGTGTATGTGCCCTATTTTATGACACGAGTACAGCATTCCTATTACTGAACTGGGTAAGCACAAACATTAAGTTATGATCAAGCAATAATGCCTACAAGGCGTCCATTTATTAATAACAGTCTACGTAACTCCTTACCTTCCCTTACAAATGTTTTCTTGACATATAAATTCCCAGATAAACTCGCAGATACAATAATACACATACTAAACTCACATACTTAACTCACATACTCGCAAACATAATTAGGTGGTGGGGTTGAGTACGTGCGTGCGTTTGGCTTGCCCTCACTAATGCCATTAATTTCGCCGGTCTGGCCTCACCGGCGCCCACGGCCACCCCTCGCCCGGGATCCGCGTGTGCCGCGGGAGTGACGGGAGCCTCGCCGGCGGACTCGACGAGGCACCATTAACCCTGCGCTTTCTCTTGCTCTCTCCACACTCTCCTTTTTGGTCATCACCTCGGTTACAAACGATATAAGAGAGCGTCGCCTTCGTCTATCCAGAAGACAGCTTGCAAACGACTCTGGAGTCAGCTCCCCTACCTCCAGGTATAGAAGTGTTCGTTTCACTGCCCAACGATCACACACAAACACTGTGTGGCACGTATCATCGTCCACTGGAGAATCGCAAAACCAGCAGCTCGGGGACGGACTTCTTCCTATCCAATGGAGATAATGAGCAAAGCATCCGTGACCTGTCATCACCTGCGCCAGATTATAGGTTAGGTTACGTGCTCCATTGCTCTCCACCCAGGCCTCGATGTTGGGAATCAGCCTGCGAGTCCAGGCGCCGCTCTCCGAGGTTGTACATCGAGTTTGCCAGCGATCAAAGATGTCATATTCCACCACCTGCGGCAGATTCACGCGCTCTTCCGGGTCCTCCGCCTCCTCGTACCCATACAAAGCGGCTCTGGCCCTTATTAACAAGTCCCACGGCATGCAACCTGACAGCGCACACAATGCCTCTGATGAAACGGTACGATACGCACGTGTCACGCGCAGTAACCCCAACCGCTGTGTCGATGTCAATCGCTGTCTCACACATCCGTACTCCACCACCTCGCTCCATACCGGAGACGCATACAAAACTATAGATTCTAGCACTCGGCAATACAGCAAACGCGGTTTCGGACCGCATCCTCGTGGATTCGGTAGCAGCCACAAGAGGTGCCCCAATTTATATCCAGAGCGGCCGGCAATCGTTGTGGTTGGGGGAACCTGCGAGGGGTAGTCGCTTTCTCGCCTCCCCTCGATCGAAGCAGGGGTCTCGTGGTTGTCTTCAACAGAGCCCGGCAACCCAAAACTTACCAAGCCTTCGATGAAAGGACCTAATCAAGTCAAGATTAATAACGTGAATAAATTACAATTAAATCAATTGCACTCACTGATCAATAACGGTCAAGGGTGTTGACTTAATAAAGCATAGACCAGACTTTCGATTATATCAGATCCTATTTGCTGTGGAAGTATAGAATCAAGTCTCCCCTGGAGGCGGGGGTTACAGAATACGTCTCCAGCCTCCCAAGCCTGTCATCAAAGGCGACTTAAAAGGCACCGCGCGGTTAGCCCCTCCAGATAGGCAGCAACAAGCCGACATGCACGGATGAGGCCCGTTCGCATCCCTTAGGACACCGGCCGATGGGTGACTTGTTGACCCGGTTCCGGCAGCTACCTGCGAGTGGGTGACGTAATCCGCTCATCACCTGCTTGTACGTGCCTCTCACCCGCCTGACGAGGCGCCCTAATACTTCTAGCTCTCACGTCTAATCTTAAATTCCAATCTTGATAACACAATTCTAAGGTATGCTCCTTTTTCCGAACACCTACTTCTCTCTCTGGAAACAAATTTTGAAAGCAATCCGCACCAACTTTCTCTCCCGGAAATTGTATCTAATTACCTCCGTATTTAATGATAAGTTTAAAATTCAAGGTTTGACCCGTATCAACTCTCAGTTATAATATTATCGCGGTCTTCAACTGCGGATCACCAATTCTAGTTCCCTGCCAATTTTAGATTTTGTTGAACTTTGAACTCTATTACATTTTTCAAATTACATCTTAATCAATTTAATCAAATTTAATTTAAATCGCATTTTCTGCGGCGTACGATCTCCAGTTAGCTCCCTCGAATCTCGGACGCATTATGCTCGCGTCTCGGCTCTCCTCCGGATCCCGACTCGCGGCTTCTTCTCTGATCTCCCCCCGGCGCTCGTTCTTTGCGGCATCCCGTGCTTGATCTTTCCCTCTTGCTGTACCTGCTGGGCAGTGGAGCGAGATCGATCGGCCCGAGTCTTCCTCTTGCTGGCCGACTCTCGTCGAACCATGATCCTATCTACTCTATTTTTTTGGACCCTCCTGCTGTACGCGAATATGTAGCTCCCTCCATGCGGCATCTCCTACACACCCACTACACCTTGATAGTCAGGCACGGGTACTTTTCCGACATGACTCCCGCGCCCGTCAGCGTGCCCCTGCATATTTATTTTTTGTCAGCTACGCTTCACGTGATCAATAAAACTCCGACTTCTTTATTTTCCTGATTGTATCCATTCTCCTTTGTCTCCTTCTGGTCGCTCGAGCAGGCCTCCTAGTTTATGCTACTGCCTTACTCTGCTTTACTGCTTCACTGTACTTTCACTCTATTACTCTATTATTCCTTGCGAACTGGCACCGCTTTTACCCTACGTCGCCTCCTTTAGCGCCTTGCTCCTCATTGCCCGTTTATTACCCATCACCTACTTTATCGCCTACCCTACCCGACACCTGGTACAGCTTAACTCCAAATGTACCGTATGCCGCTTTACAAACTTTCCGCTTACAGCTGTTTCTGGCTGTTTTTCGTTGTTCTCTACCGTCCTTTTTCCCTATTCCTCCATTTATTTCTTTATTTATGTTTTTATTTCTCCACTATTTTCACCTTTTACATTCTGCTCAGGATCCGCACCCATTCTTACTGTACACATCTGCTTTTACTTTTAAACTTTCAGTTTCTATGTGTTATGTTATCTTAATCCAAGATTCTCAGAACCCCCTTAATTTCAAGTACAATTCTTCTCCTTGATCACCCATTTTAGCCTCCCAATAACTTTAATTCAAAGATAACGAGCATTTATTCATCTACATCGCATCCGCACAAATTATATTTAATTACTTTTAGACTACAATTCCCGCGACCAACTCTACCCTCAATTTAAATTCAATTTAAAATCCAAATCCAGAACTCCTCCCGGGTCTCAAGTCTAACATCAACACAATTTCACAACCCCAAATCATAAAGCTTAATTTGTCACTAATCTTAAATCCTGGAAACTTCTAGCTCTAACACATTTACTGTAGAAGGCTACATCCCATCCTCCCCTGGAAGCGGGGGGTTACAGAATACGTCTCCAGCCTCCTTGGCTTGTCGTAAAAGGCGACTAAAAAGGAACCGCGCGCGAAGCCCCTTCAGACCGGCAGCATCGGACCCTTCGTACACGAGCACGGTTCGCTCGCACCCCCTTTAGACGCCGAACGACGGCTGACCCACTGACCCAGTTTCGGCCGCTACCTGCGAGCTGGTGACGTAATCCGTTCATCACCCGCTTGTACGCGCCTCTCACCCGTCTAACGAGGCGCTTAAAACTGCTAGCTTTCGTGCTTAATCTAAAAATCCAAATTTCGCTAATCCAATTTTAATACATGCTACATTTTCCATACATCTACCTCTCTCTCTGATAATTAATTTTGAAAGCAATCTGCACCAACTTTCTTTCGCGAAAATTGTATTTAATTACCTTTAAAATTAATTTTCATGGCAAATTTAAAATTCAAGGTTTTGGTTCGTATGAATTCTTAATTATAATATTAATGTGGTTCTTCAAACACGAAACATCAATTCTAGTTTTCTGTAAATTTTAGATTTTGATAAATTTGGAATTTTATTACATTTTAATTTCATTACATTTCATCAATTTAATTAAATTCAATTAAAATCGCATTAACATGACGCGCGATCCCCAATCAGTGACCTCTAATCTCGGACGCATTACGCTCGCGTCTCGGCTCTCTCCCGGATTCCGACCCGCGGCTTCTTCTTTGATCCCCACTCTCGCGCTCGCTCTTCACGGCATCCTGAGCTCGATCTTTCCCTCTCACTGTACTGAGGAAGCCCTGACCTTGCTTTGTAGGCTGGTGAAGACATGGCGCGATCACCCGTTGAGCAGGAGATCCGGGTCCTGATCGTGGCCGAAGAGCAAGCCCTGCTGAAGCAGGTGAACACATGGCGCGACCACCAGTTGAGCAGGAGCTCCGGTTCCTGGTCGTGGCCGAAGAGAAAGCTCCTGACCTCGCTTTGCAGGCTGGTGAAGACATGGCGCGATCATCCGTTGAGCAGGAGCTCCGGTTCCTGGTCGTGGCCAAACAGGAACCCCAGTCCTGGCAAAATGGTAAGCAGGCGAAGAGGTGGCGCGGACACGCCGGGATGGTGCGATCCGTGAGGATGTCCCCCCGATGCCGATCGTTGCTGAAGAAAAATGGCCTGTCCTCGTGGCAGGACAGGTGGGCGTGATGACATCTAGGATAAGCCACATCATCATTATCAACCTACCAGGAGGACGATGACGGGCACGGTCAACTGTGGAGATACGATGTCCCTGTCCTGGCCGTGCTGAAGAGGAACCCCTGTCCTGGCAATAGTGCTATGCAGGCGAAGAGGTGGCGCGGTCATGCCGGGAAGGCGCGATCCTGGAGGATGCCCCGGTGCCGATCGTTGGTGAAGAAAAATTCCTGCGTGTACTGCTCAGGTTGAAAATGTCCTACCGCAAGATCGGAGGTGCAACGGCGTGGATCCGCAGATACCCCATGGTGCCTAGCGCATGGCGTTTTTGCGGGAGGACGGAATAACGCGAAATGCATTGAATTGCCAAAACGCCGTTGTGGCTATACGTTGGTATTCTTTATATATCCCAAAGGATGAAAAGGTACTGGCGGCCCACACAGGGAAGAGGTTTTAGTGGGTAGTATATCCAGCCACAGGACTGTCCCCTCAGGACTACCTGCTCAAGGTCGCCCCTTATGGGCTGAGACCTACTCTTGGGCTATACCCCACCCTTCGAGGTCGAGTTGCCAGGTTGCCCCCTTCTGGGGTTGCCTCCTTGGGTTTGTCCCCACCAAACGGGCGCCAGGCTGCCGCCTCAGGGCGGGTATGGGTCCCACACTGCCCGGGCCCCCACCAGCCGAATAGAGTGAATGGGGGACCAACCCGCGCGTGCATAAATGCATTTCCTCTCCTTTAAATAAGAAAAAAAAAAAAAGGTTAGGTTAGGTTCCACGGACCTGGCCGAGTATACTGGTTGGGCGGGGAGGTGATACCTCGACGTGGCGCGTCCCCAGGTGGCGGATAGGGGAATGCTCGCCATGCACTTTTCAGAGTGCATGTAGGGTAGGAGTGAAGTAAAATAGCTCCCGCGGACCAAACACTAAGGGAAGGAAAACCCATCAAAACCTCCCCTGTGACTGGGGGATAGAATACAGGCACGGTAACCCCTAGGAGGCGACTAAAAGGGGGGCGCTTGCTGCTGTCGAAGTAGCCTCGCAGATGACCCGGGGTGATGCCGGTGGGATCTACGGATCCTGGCAGGGCCTCCCTTGCCGGCAAGGCCTGGGTCGGAGAGGCGAAAAGGTGGCTGCAGCGTCGTTGAGTTCTCCAGGGGCCAGGCTGCGTGGCAGCCTGGAGCGAGTAGCGAACCTGGAGTGCCCTAGCAATTATACCGTAATCCAGTGGTCACATTTCGCTGGAACGGGAGGCTTGCCTTAACCGGCCGGCCTGCGAGGATGACAATCTCTTCAAGAATCCCTAGCACCAAGCTGCGGCACGCGGTGAGGAGGGTGCCCCTGGAGTTAGCACCAGGGGTGGCTGGTGGGTGCACCAGTCGCTAGCGACCAACCCCGGGGTACCTGGCGACCCCGCAGGAGTATCTGCCTTACCCAGGTAAGGCGGCTCTGCCTGGGCGGACCTAGGATCCGACCTACTCGTGGGACGAACATGGAAAATTCTACAAACCAAAAACTAAACGCAGGACGGGACGAAGCGATGACAAACCAGGCAAGGGAACCTGACACGGTCAGGTCGGCGAGGGATGAGGACACGGCGCAGCCGGGGCCCAGGAAGGCCGCGGCTCTCGCTCGGGCCAGAAGGGCGCGACCCATGTCGGCGGGATCCACCAGGGGCAGCAGGCCTTCTTCTGCTGCCTCTGATAGGGGATTCTAGCGACAGCCGGTTGACAGCGAGGAGGAGTCGGATGGGTCGGTGATCTCGGTGCCGCCCACGATCCCCAGCACCTCGGCTGCGGTAAAGAGGGGACGTCCCTATACATTGGGGGACTACGTGGCCCTTGCCGCGAAGAAAGAAGAATTCCTGCGCCTACAGCGGGAGGAGATGGAGCTCCAGGCAACTAGGGAGTTACTGGACGTCGGCGCGGCCCCCCGCTAGCCAAGCCGGTCGGCTCTGAAGCTGAGGGAGGCGGAGGAAATTGCGCGGGAGGTGCGCCAGCTCCCCTCGCCAGAGCTTGTGGCGCGCGCCATGGAGGGCGCCGTAAAGGTCGAGAAGGTCGCGGGGTGCTCCAAAAACCTGAAGGGCACGTGTGTCCGTGCCCTCAGGGAGGCATCCCGCGACGTGGAGGCTGTCGTAAACGAGCTGGGGCTGAGAGCCCCGCTGCACCGCGACGACCACGAAACGGTCCTCGCTGAGCTCCTGCTCAGGGCCAAATTACAGCTCCGCGACGCCAAAATAGCGTCACAAGGGGAGGAGATTACGGCGGGAGCTGAAGGCTCTGCGCGAGAGGCTCCCGGCGGTAGAAGCCCCGGCCGCCCCTGGCACCAGGAAGGCGTCGCGGCCGGCGTCCCCGCTGGAGCATGAGGCCCGGCCGAAGAGGAGCTGTCGTAGGGGTACCACGTTGGAGGAGACAGAGGACCCCGCCCCGGTGCGTTCACCGTCGCCTGCCGCGACCCCAGGGGGGCGGGCCGTGGACGACCCCACCGAGCACGAGGCCCCGGCCGCCAGGGGGGGGGGGGGGGCGAGGCGTCGGGGACGGCTGCGCTCATGGATGGCATCTCTGCCCTCGTCGCGCGGAGCATGGCCAAACTCCGGCGGGCGCCGCCGGGTGCCCCCATCCTGCCACCTCTGGACGGCAGGGGAAGGGGCCGAGGCAACAGCGCGGGGATCCCGCGACATACGGGGGGACTCCGCAGCCCCAGAAAAAGGGTTCGGGGGCGGCTGGGACTCAAGCACCTTCCCGCCCTACGGCCTCCTCCGGCTCGTTTGTTGCCGACAGGATGGCAAAAATCCAGGAGGACCACCGCCAGGAGACCGAGGCGTGGTCCAAGGTGGTAGGCCGCAAAGCCAAAAAGGCAGAGGCGGCGAAGAAGAAGGGTGTGTAGATGGCCGGGACGACAAATCCCCCGGCCGCACGAAAGGAGGGAACCGCGGGGGGCAAGGCGACAAAGGAGGCCACAAAGAAGCCCCGCCTCGCCTGCCCCCCCAAAACCTCGGCGGTCACGCTAACGGTCGCGCACGGGGCGAAGACCACCTGCTGTATAGGCCATGATCAGGGCCAGGCAGGAGGTCGACCTCGCGGAGATCGGCATCACCGATCTCCGGCCCAGGCGCGCGGCCACAGGCGGCCTCGTCCTGGAGATCGCCGGGACGGAGAGGGCGGCAACGGCGGCGGCCCTGGCTAGCCGCCTCCAAACTGTGTTCCGCGGGTCCGATGAGGTTAGGGTGGCGTGCCTAGTTAAGATGGGCGAGATCCGCCTCATCGGGCTCGACGATTCGGTCACCCAGGAGGAGGTAGCAGCGGCGGTGGCAACCGGAGGAGCCTGCACCGCGGAGCAGGTCAAGGTGGGGGAGATTCGCGCCACACCCCGCGGCCTGGGGAGGGTCTGGGTGAGGTGCCTCCTCATCACACCAACAAGGTCGTCGACGCGGGGAGGCTGAGGGTCGGCTGGTCCTCAGCACGGGTCGAGGCCCTGGCGGCTCGCCCCCTGCAGTGCTACCGCTGCCTGGACACTGGACATGTCAGGCAGCGGTGTCCCTGCGGGGTCGTTCGGATCGCTGCTTCAACTGCGGCGATCTGGAACATCGAGCCAGTGGCTGTACGGCCCCGCCGCGGTGCCCCCTGTGCACCAATTCAGGGCGACCCGTGGGGCACAGGATGGGGACCAGAGGATACCCGTCGGTCACCGCGAAGAAAGGGCGGAACAAGTCCGCCAAAAAGACGAGCGCGAAGCAGTCCACGGCTGCATCGCCCACTGGGGTAGCGGGCCCCAGCAACGCAGGAGCAGCTGTGGGGGCAGCGGTGGAGCCGGCGCGCAATGGGGCCTAAGGGTCTTTTCCTGCAGGCCAACATCAACCACACGGCCGGGGCGCAGGACCCTTTGCTACAAACCCTGGCCGAGTGGCAGATTGAGGTTGCGGTGGTGTCGGAGCCGTACCGCGTACTGGACCGACCCAGCTGGTTCGGCGACGCGGCGCGCTCCGTCGCCATCGTCCTGGGGGGTCGGCACGTCCCCCCGCCCGCCGATGTCTTAGCACAGGGGCGGGGTTTCGTGGCCGTTGACTGGGGGGGCGTAGCAGTGGTGGGCGTGTACTCGCCGCCCAGCTGTTCCCTGGAGCGGTTCGAGGAGTTCCTGGACCGGGTGGGGAGCGTTGTGGTTAGCTCCCACACCCGGCCGACGTTCGTCCTCGGGGATTTCAAATCCAAGGCCGAAGCCTGGGGGTCCCCGAGGACCGACGCGAGAGGAGGGGCGGTACTGCTCTGGGCGGCTGGCGCGGGGCTCCTGCTCCTGAACAGGGGCGCCGCCAGCACCTGCGTTCGGGCTCAGGGGGAATCCATTGTGGATCTGGGCTGGGCGTCCCCCGTGGCCGGGCGCATGGTGCAAAATTGGAGGGTGGCGGCGAGGGAGACGCTGAGTGATCATCTATACAACACCTTCAGCTACTCCCTCCCCGCCATCCTCAGGCCGGCGCGTGGCCCGCCACTGCGTCGCTGGGTGCTGAAGAGGCTGGACAAGGACATGCTGATGGCCGCACCCATTGCCGGGCCGGTCGCGGACGTTGAGGGGGAGGCCAATTGGTTCCGGGAGGCGATGACAGCAATATGCGACACCGCCATGCCCCGGGCCGCGCGCCCCCCCCCCCCCCCCCGGAGGGCGGTGTACTGGTGGTTGAGCGACATTGCGTATATCCGATCCGAGTGTCAGCACGCCCGGCGCCAGTGGCAGCGCGCCCGAAGGGCTCGAGTCCGCGACCCGGCGAGGGAGGATTTGCTGAGGGGCACATACCAGGTCTTCATGGTAGCCCTGAGGCAGGCCATCAGGGACGCGAAATCCCGGGCGTGGGAGGAGCTCCAGGGCTCTCTGGACGAGGACCAGTGGTTGCGCCCTTACCGGATGGGCATGGGCAAGCTCCGCGCACGGGCGCCCCCGGTCTCGGAGAGCCTGGACCCCTAGCTGCTGTCGCGGGTAATATACACCCTCTTCCCCCGTTCCGGGGGAACTTCGCACCCGCGCCACCAGCAAGGGCCGGCGGAGCCCGTTGTCTGGTCCGCCGACCTGGGGGTCACAGAGGAGGAGCTGGACGATGCCGTCAGAAGGTTCGGGGCCAAGGACACCGCCCCGGGCCCGGACGGCATCCCCGGTCGTGCCTGGTGTATCGCGCCCGGCATCCTAGGTCCGAGGCTGTGCCGCCTCTTCAGCGCCGCTTTGGAGCAGGGGGTGTTCCCCTCGATTCGGAAGGAGGGGCGGCTGGTCCTCCTCCAAAAGGACGGACGGCCCGCAGATTCTCCCTCTGCGTACCGGCCCATTGTGCTGTTGGACGAAGGGGGAAAGCTCTTCGAGCGTGTCATCGCAAACCGCCTCGTCCACCACCTGTCGAGCGTTGGCCCCGATCTGGCCGACATCCAGTTCGGGTTTCGCGAGCGTCGCAGCACCATCGACGCTATCCAGCGGGTGCGCACCCTCTCCGAGTCGGCCACGTCCAAAGGTGGGGTGGCGCTGGGCGTCTCCTTGGACGTTACAAACGCGATCAACACCCTGCCCCATGGGACGATACGGGGTGCGCTGGTTCACCACAACGTCGCCCCGTATCTGCAGAGGATCATCGGGGCCTTCCTGACGGTGCGGGTGATCCTCCCGCCCGGGGTGTGGGCCACGGTATTGGCAGATGACTACTACCTGCTGGCCACTGGGCGGGACTGGTTGAGGACCTGCCGCCGTGCCGAGGTGGGGGTCACCATCGTGGCTCCTCACAAGACCGAGGCCATGTGGTTCTTCGAGCCTCGGCGTGGGGTAGCCCCTCCGTCCTAGCTCTGGCTCGAGGCCGACGGGTGCCGGATCGTGATCAGCCGGGGTCTTCGATACCTCGGTCTGTATCTCGACAGACACTGGCGATTCGATGTTCACTTCGACCGCCTGGCTCCCCGATTGGAACAGGTGGCGACTAATCATGGCCGCCTGTTGCCCAACATCGGGGGGCCGGGAGTAAGGGTTCGCCGCCTATACGTGGGAATCGTCCGGCCCATAGCCCTATACGGGGCTCCGATATGGGCCGCCGATCTGGCGGTCAGCAGGCATAGCTGCACTCTGCTGCGGCGGGTGGAGCGCCGGCTGGCCATCAGGATCGTGCGGGGCTACTGCACGATCTCCTACGAGGAGGCGCTGGTCCTGGCGGGTCTCATCCCACTCCGGTACCAGGCGGAGGTCGAATCCAGTACATACTGGTATTCGCGAGCCCTCCTCCAGGCCGGGGAGGTCCTGCCGGGGCCGACGGTCGAGGTGCACCGGAGCCAGGCCCAAAAGGTCGCGGCGGAAAGGTGGCAGAGATCCCTAACAGAGGGGTCTGCCGCCGGAACCCGCGCCGTCGGGGCGGGACCGCGGCCACGGCGCCCTGTCGTTCCGGGTCACGCAGGTGCTCTCCGGACACGGGGTGTTCGGGGAGTTCCTGTGCCGGAGGAACAGGGAATGGACCCACCACTGTTGGCTCTGTGGGGCGGCGCGGGACGCCGCACAGCACACGCTGGTGGAGTGCCCGGTGTTTGCGGTGGCCCGCCACGCCCTGACGGCAGAAATAGGGAAGGATCTCTCGCCGGCAGGCGTCGTGGGACAGATGCTTGCCAGCGAGACAGAATGGTAGGCCGTGACGCTCTTCTGCGAGGAGGTCATGGGGGGGGAGGGGTGGCGACGGCGGCATTCGCTATTTGCCCCCCCGCTGCGACGGATGCGGGACGGGGTAGTGTCTCCTGGGGAGATTTTACGGGGGGTGTTCCTTGTGGGGGTGGGAGGGGTCGCGGTGTACCCTCCCGCCCCGGACGAAATGAGCCCGGACCCCGGTCGGACCCGGGGGAGGGCGGGTGGGGTCCCCGTTCTCAATCGGGGGCCCCTTTTCCGTCGCTGGCCCCCGCAGGGGGGGTGCAGCGGCGCCGAGGGAGTCCCCCTGGAGGGTGGCCGGCCACGGCTCACCGCAGCCCACAGGGGGACGACTCGGCTGGCCGTAGGCGCCCTGTTTGGGCGCCATTGCACGCGGACACGGGGTGTAGCCGGCACCGGAAGCCTGCGGAGCGAAGGACAGCGCCCGACCTTCCTCGCGGGCGGGCGAGTGGTTGCTCCTCCCCGTAGCCTGTGAGGAGATCGAGGCGCGGGGACTGCAGGCGGTACGGGCTGGGGGGCTCGGCCGCCATTGCACGCAGTTCCCCCGCGATGGAGCCAGCACCGGGTGCGACCCCTGGTGCCGGCCGGGGGAGTTGTTACTACCCCGGTGAGGGGCGCTTTCAGTGCACGGCGGGGGAAGCTCCGGAGTTATAGTAATGAGGTCCCGGAGCCTCTGCCATACGCCAGAGGAGGTCGCCGTGGGGTTTTAGTCAGTAGGAATCTGACACTCCCCCGCTGCCCTCCCACACGCGTGGCGGGGGGTCTTATGTAAGATTTCACCACGAAAAAAAAAAATGGTTGGATTCCCGCTTGACGCCTCGAGGAGAGCGGACATGTTTCGTGGTCGCTCCGTGGTTAGATTTTCAACGCGGTAGATAGCGGCTTAGTTATTCGCGTTTTTTGGTAAAATCATTTTTATTATGTGTTCGGAAGTACTATTGTGTCGTTTTTTGATTAAATTGATTTATTGATTTATTGTTAAATAACGAAAACGTGATGTGCGTGTTACGCGGCATTTCAACGTCGTGTTTCCGGTGTTCGGGGTGTTAATTATAAACATTGGACATTATTTAAGGATAATTTTCGTAAATTGGAAACGATTCGCAGTGAAATTCCGCGCCTTTTGGAGCCATAGCTCCAAACCTACGCTTCTGATCAAAAAATGTCGTACAACATAAATAGTAGGAAATTTAATTTCCTCCAAAAAAGGTCTCTTAACATGTTGCCATAGCTCGCACCGTTTCCGAGATATTTGCAGATTTACCTCAAGGAAAGGGTCGTCACGCACATATTCCGAGATATTCCTTCTTCTTGTTCTTCTTCTGCACAGCTGCGCTGGAAGTGGCACTTCCTGCTGGGAATAGTGAATACAGCTTAGAATAGTGCAGAGTTACCTCAAAGAAAGGGGCCACGGCGTTTCTTCTTCATTATAATGTTGGTACGGCACCGGAACTTTGAAATATCTGGACATATCTCGAAAACTACGCATGTGATGAAAAAATGTCATAGAGCATAAATAGCAGGAAATTTAATGTCCCACAAAAAAGGTCTCTTAGCATTTTGCCATAGCTCGCACCGTTTCCGAGATATTTGCAGATTTACCTGAAGAAAAGGGGCGCCACGCATATACAGGGTGTCATGTAACGCATTTTCACGCTCCTAGATGGTGGAAGGGGGGGTGATTCTGAACAACTTTTTCCTTTGCAAAAAAGTGGTCCGAAGCTTCCTTTTTGAATTATTAAGCAAAAACACTGACCAATCAGAGCGCGTATAACACGCGGGCTCAGGGACGGCAGCGTCGGCTACGATGCGGGGTTTAACGTAGGTCGCGAACGAATGGCTCGGCACCCCGTTAGCATAGCACAATAAAAAAATTAAACTAGTTAAACATTTTTTGTTGCTGTTCAAAACGAATACGGAATCTAATCTCTTGTCGCCTGTCATTATGTAAAAAAGGAAATTTTAAACATTCTAAATAACAAATAAAAATGTTTGAAATGAAATAATGAATACAAATTTTAAAACAATATCAGTGAAACTTACCCATTCGTTCGTAAATTCCTATCTGGGTCAATCCAGGGTTATTGTGTCAGTCTTCATCACTTGACGAAGAAACACGTGTGCAGAACAGCTGATTTCACGGTCGGGCTAGTGAACTCGCCTCGTTTATTGCATTTAGGTATTGCACTCGCGCAGCCCCTTTCGGGGTCGATTTTTTCATTAAAACGACCGCACAAAATCACTGTTACTTTTCACGCACTTTAACCTTATGACTTGAATTATTAAAGTTAGCTGAATAATGAATAAGTAAACTTATGTTTACTGCACGCTTAATAAATTGCTGGCTAAATCGTTTTAGTCGATGAACCAATGTTTTCTCTACGTGTAAACAATAGGTGGCCCCGAAAGGGGCCGATTGTGTTAAGAATGCATGAAGGGTTCCACGTATCCCCCTCGATGCTCCAAACAAATCGCTGCACGTGAGGCAACTGACCGCTGCACCTTCCGCAATGTGTCCACCGAAATGTTTGCGACGGCACCTTGGATTAGTGCCATTGCCTCGCCCGCCGTTTCAATGGGGTGTCGATATACCTCGCTCTAAAATAATTATTATTAAAAATACAAAAACATAATTAAATGGATACATAACTGTAAACATACCTTCAGATACCCCCAAAGATAGAAATCCAACGGATTCATATCCGGTGATCGTGGGGGCCACGCTACAGGCCCACCGCGGCCAATCTACCTGTCCTGGAAGGCTTCATGTAGGTAGTCGCGAACATTTACGGCGAAATGTGCAGGTGCACCATCATGTTGGTAGAACATGTCCCCCCGAATTTCAGGAGGAATTCTCTTCATGAGATCCGGAAGGACATGTTCTAAAAACACTCTGTACGCTGGGCCGTCCAATCTACTCGGTAGAATGTTTTTTGCAAAGGAAAAAGTTGTTCGGAATCACCCCCCCTACCACCATCTAGGAGCGTGAAAATGCGTTACATGACACCCTGTATACCGAGATATTTCTTCTTCTTCTTGTTCTTCTTCTGCACAGCTGCGCTGGAAGTGGCATTTACAGCTCGGAATAGTGAATACAGCTTAGAATAGTGCAGAGTTTCCTCAAAGAAAGGGGCCACAGTGTTGGCGACGACAGCCGCAGATCGGCGTCGCGCATCGCGGGCCCCCACCGCGGCGGCATCCCCACTCCCGTGCGATTAGACTATAAGTTGGACCGATCGATGCGATGATCGATGAGTTGCCTCGGGGCTTCGGCCCAGAGGGGACCTCCTAGGAGGTCCGGACCGGAGCACCAGAGCTCTTGACGCCATGGGTTCCCTGGCGAAGAGATCTCTGGCCAACGGGCCGTAGCATTGCACTACTCTACGACCTGGCAGCTCCTGTAGGTTCAGCGGCCGTAGGCGCCTAGCCGCGTCAGACCCGTGGTTGACCCGGGGTGACCAAGCTAGTGCGTATTCATAATCTCTGCTGGTGCTTCCGTGGGGATTCCGAACGCCTGCCTACACGGCACCGCATTCTGCCTTTGGCAGCCGATTCCGTCCAGCTTCGCGGCGCTACCCAGGCTAGCCAGGATTGGTCGTCGTCTCGTTCGCTGCTCAGTTCTACCTCGGCGTACGAGAAGACGAGCCGCGTGAGGCAAACGGGCAACAACTCCACCGCAGCGCGATTGAATAAAATACCGTCGGCCCAATCGGGTCTTTCCTCTTCCTGACTTCCTCGGCACTCGATAGTGCCTCGGCGCCTTCTCTCGATTGTTCGCGTTCGCGCTCCGCTTGCGCCCGCGCTCCTCGTACACCAGCGTGCGTCCGTACTCATTTAGCTTGTAAGAGCGTTAGGCATAAGTTCCGCGTAATTTCTGTGACGGATCGGGTTCCGACCGTAGTACGTAAGGCCTGTACCCTAGTCTTAGGTAATATGGCTCCACACGTCTAATCACCAGACGATATTTTGATTGTAGTATCCGAGGCCGGAGACCCGGCAAGGACCGCCGCCCTGTATCCACGTAGTCCACCAGTAGCTTCAGTATTCATTGAATAAATTTATATCCTTCTAACATATCACCGCCTCACTATTTACCGACCTGTTCCCATGCGAACCCTGGCACGGGCAAACCGACCGCGGTGCGCAACGCCGTGCGCACCGAACCGTACAACCCCGTTACATGTTTCTTCATCCTTATAATGTTGGTGCGGCTTCGGAGCTTTTAAATATCTCGATATATCTCAAAAACTACGCATCTGATCAAAAAACGTCATGGAACATAAATAGTAGGAAATTTAATTTCCTACAAAAAAGGTCTCTCATCATTTTGCCTCTGCTCGCACCGTTTCCGAGATATTTGCAGATTGACCTCTAGGAAAGGGGCGTCACGCACATATTCCGAGATATTTCTTCTTCTTCGCGTTCTTCTTCTGCACAGCTGCGCTGGAAGTGGCATTTACAGCTGGGAATAGTGAATACAGCTTGGAATAGTGCAGAGTTACCTCAAAGAAAGGGGAGACAGTGTTTCTTCTTGCTTATAATGTTGGTACGGCTTTGGAACTTTTAAATATCTCAATATATCTCGAAACCTGCGCATCTGATCAAAAAATGTTTAGGAGGAGTTCAGTCACATACACGCGCACAGACGAAATATATATATAAAGATAAGAATGTCATTATTACTATATCTACATTAGAAATAATGTAATATACTGATTCCTGGATACAGATCTATGTACATTTAATAACAATATCATTATTAGTATATCTACATTAGATATAATGTAATATACTGCTTCGTTACTACAGATCAATGTACATTTAGTAACAATATCATTATTACTATATCTGCATTAGAAATAATGTAATACACTCATACCTTCCTACAGATCAGTGTACATTTAATAACAATATTATTATTACTATATCTACATTACATATAATGTAATATAGTGGTACCTTCCTACAGATCAGTGTACATTTAGTTACAATATCACTGTTACTATATCTGCATTAGATATGTAATATACATTTGATAACAATATTATTATTAGTATATCTATATTAGGTATGTAATATACATTTAATAACAATATCATTATTAGTATATCTACATTAGATGTAACGGAATATACTGATTCGTTACTACAGATCAATGTACATTTAGTAACAATATCATTATTAGTATACCTGCATTAGATATAATGTAATATACTGATACCTTCCTACAGATCTATGTACATTTAGTAACAATATCATTATTACTATATCTGCATTAGAAATAATGTAATACACCCATACCTTCCTGCAGATCAATGTACATTTAATAACAATATTATTATTACTATATCTACATTACATATAATGTAATATACTGGTACCTTCCTACAGATCAGTGTACATTTAGTTACAATATCACTATTACTATATCTGCGTTATATTTGTAATAGACATTTTATAACAATATCATTATTACTGAATCTGCATTAGATATGTAATATACATTTATTAACAAAATCATTATTACTACATCTACATTAGAGATAATGTAATATACTGATTCCTTCGTACAGATCAATGTACATTTAATAACAATATCATTATTACTATGTGTGCATTAGATATGTAATATACATTAAATAACAACATCATTATTACTATATTCACATTAGAAATAATGTGTTCTCGGCGAGAATTAGAGTTTTCGGAAAAGGCGTGGATTCCGTCTTTTCAAAGACGTGGGCGTCGATGAGAAGATGAACGACACAGCTTTGCGGTCACTAATTGTGTATAACTTACAATTTTTACACAGTGAGTCGTGAATTAAGCACTACAAAAATCACACTTGTGTTATAATTTGCAAATTACCCGATTCACAGACTTCGCGGTGCAAGGCACTGAATTGAAATTAAAAATGCTCTAAACTCGAGTAAAGATAAAGCTCTTGGTCGTTGCTGTCGCTTGATAATCGCTCTCTGAATTGCTTTCGCATTAATGCCGTAACGGTTCGAATTTAGGAGTTTTAATATTGGCGAGCGCTCGGATCGGTGGTTAGATAGCGCAGCAGCGATTACTTTTACGTATTTGGTGAGGACTTATTTGATTTGGTGAGGGATTATCGATCCATGTTACCGACCGAGATATTCGTACGAGTTTGAAGTGCGAAATTCGTACACGTACACACGTTATAAAGATGCAGAAACACCGTGGCCCATTTCTTTGAGGTAACTCTGCACTATTCTAAGCTGTATTCACTATATCGAGCTATAAATGCCACTTCCAGCGCAGCTGTGCAGAAGAACAACAAGAAGAAGAAGAAATATTTCGGAATATGTGCGTGACGCCCCTTTCCTTGAGGTAAATCTGCAAATATCTCGGAAACGGTGCGAGCTATGGGAAAATCGTTGGAGACCTTTTTTGTAGGAAATTGAATTTCCTACTATTTATGTTGTACAACATTTTTGGATCAGATCAGTAGTTTTGGAGCTGTGGCTCCAAAAACCGCGGAATTTCACTGCGAATCGTTTCCAATTTACGAAAATTATCCTTAAATAATGTCTAATGTTTATAATTACACCCCGAACACCGGAAACACGACGTCGAAATGCCGCGTAACACGCACATCACGTTTTCGTTATTTAACAATAAATTAACACAATATTTAATCAAAAAACGGCACAATAGCACTTCCGAATGAGGTGACCCACTTGGACGTCGTCCGATTGGACGCGTCCCGATTGGACAGTCCCGATTGGACGCGTTCCTGTTGGACGTCGTGCCGTTTGGACGCCGTGCCGTTTGGACGTCGTGCCAGTTGGATTCGTGCAATTTGGACGCCATATCTTTTATAATCATTGCCTTTGGAAATCGGCAGATGGTGGTATTGTTTGTCGATTTAAATTCCTATGCTATTTGAATGCGTATGCATGCTAAAGTATATGATTACATATATCTAACGATAAGGTCAAGTGGTTATGTGTTACGGTTGACAGATATAGGTTATAGTGAATAACATGTGGAAATTGGATGCAGTTACTTTCTTACAAGATATATCTGGGAGTATGTTTAAGGTAAAAGAAATATTAAACCTTACTTTCTTCAATACATTCTTTATTCCAAATAAATGTTGTTGTTGACAATGTATCAATATATAATAATATGATTCCTTTTTCTTTATTTTCAGCATTTATGCAGACATTGATGAGGAAATTACCACCAAAATTATGGAGTAGGTAATTTGAATAGATCCATTCAACAAATTAAACATTGTGGAATGAAATACTAGGATTAATAACAGAAACGTACTCCGAAAACAGATGCAATTACTTTCTTGCAGGATATATCAGGAAATTTGTTTGAGGTAAAAGAAATATTAAACCATATTTTTTTCAATACATTCTTTATTATAAATTAATGTTGTTGAGTATAATGTAACAATATATAATAATATGATTTCTTCTTCTTTATTTTCAGCGTTTGATCCGACACGGAAGGGAAAATTGCAACAGAGATATTATGTAGTAGATGTATTAAATAGATACAGTGCAAAATTATTCGAGCAAGAGCAGTATTAAATTAGATAAGTTTGTCTTGCACGTTATAGACTTTAAAAACAATGTAATACCAGCATATTTCAAATAAATAGTTTAATAAAAGTAGATAAATCCCTTAAACTTTAACTTCCTATTCTAATTTCCTTAACATAGAATTTAAGTTACAATTCACAGTGGTTTTTTCTACTTTCAAATAAATAGTTTTACCAAGTAATAATTTATAAAAAAAATAATTTGAAACAGAGTTTCTATTTCACTATTCACTTGTATCTTTTTTATAGCGCTTGTATTGTGTTTAGAAGTCTTGAATTTGTCTCAAACGAGTTGGACAGTTGTATTGAAATATTCCATTCTGAATAAATGCTGAAAATAAAGAAAAACAAATGATATTACAATATATTGATACATTTTACTCAAAATCATTAATTTGGAATAAAGAATGTATTGAAAAAAATAAGATTTAATATTTCTTTTACCTTAATCATATTTCCTTATATATCCTGCGAGAAAGTAATTGCATCTATTTTCAGAGTACGTTTTTCTCATTTGTTGTAGTATTTCATTCCGCAGTGTTTAATTTCTTTAATGTAACGTTTCAACTTTTCTACTCCGTAGCTTTTTGGTTGTAATTTCCTCATCAATGTCTGAATAAATCCTGAAAATAAAGAAAAAGAAATCATATTATTATATATTGATACATTGTCCACAACAACATTAATTTGGAATAAAGAATGTATTAAAGAAAATGAGATTTAATATTTCTTTTACCTCAAACGTATTTGCTGATATATCCTGCGAGAATGCTCATCAATGTCTGAACAAATGCTGAAAATAAAGAAAAAGAAATCATATTATTATATATTGATACATTGTCCACAACAACATTAATTTGGAATAAAGAATGTATTAAAGAAAATAAGCTTTAAAATTAGTTTTATCTTAAACATACTTCCAGATATATCTTGTAAGAAAGTAACTGCATTCAATTTCCACATGTTTTTCACTATATCCTACACCTGTCAAAACGAACTACAGATTTCTAAAAGCAATAATATTAAAACATATGGCGTCCAAAAGACACAGCATCTAAACGGCACGGCGTCCAATAGGAACGCGCCAGAACGCGTCCAATCGGACCAGCGTCCAAAAGGAACACGTCAGAACCCGTGCAATCGGTACGGCGTCCAAAATTAACGTATCCAATCGGCACGGGGTCCAAAAGAAACGCGTCAGAACGCGTCCAATCGGTTCGGCGTCCAAAAGGAACGTATCCAATCGGCACGGCGTCCAAGAGTGAAGTACTGGAGATTATCAAGAAAAAGAAATGTAATTCACACAATATATTGTCGGACTACATGTAATTAATATTGTTTCGTACAGTTGTCAAGAAATTTAGTGAATTCCGTTTTGTAAGATTTTAGGTTATATTTGCCTATGGTGAAATAAAACTAATTCACAGGAATTGAATTTCCTTTTCTATCTTTTCTGCATAAGTCTTCTTTGCTTCTAAATGTTTTAATCCTTTTTCTAATTAGCGTGAACAATGGAATATTACAGTTGGAATATTAAACATTGTACATATTCTTCAATACATTCTTTATTCCAAATTAATGTTGTTAAGTACAATATATCAATATGTAATAATATGATTTCTTTTTCTATATTTTCAGTCATTGATGGAAAAATTACAACCAAAAAATTATGAAGTAGAAGATTTTGATAGATACATTGAACAAATTATCAAAAAAAGAGGATTATTAAATTAGATAAGTTTGTATTGTAAATGATAGTGTCAGAATATTTTAAATAAATAAATTAATAGGAGAAAATGAGACTTAATTTGTAATTTCCTGTTCCAATTTTCTTAATATAGAATTTAATTAACGGTTCGCATTGACTTCTTCTAGCTGTAAATAAATACTTTTGTGGAGTGAAAATTCATAAATAAAAAAAAGAAGTTATAATATTGTTGTAATTACTTCACTATTCATTTTCATCTATTTTGTATCACTTGTATTGTATTTACAAATCCCAAATTCATTTCATCCGACTACAACAGTCCAACTGAAATATTCCAATACTCAATCCAATCCGAAAAGGTATTAAATAATTTAGAAACGATCTTATTCAAAGAAGACTTATGGAGAAAAGATAGAAAAGGAAATTCAATTACTATGAATTAATGTTTTATTTCACCATAGGTAAATATAATCTAAAATCTTACAAAATGGAATTCACTAAATTTCTTGACAATTGTAATAGATAATATTAATTACATGTAATCCGACAATATATTGTGCCAGTTACAATTCTTGTTCTTGATAATCTCCAATATTTCAAAATTTTCTAGCGAAACACAGAGATAGGTTTTGTTATGCTCCTGTCGAAACCGAGAATGTTTACTTTCTCAAACTATCAGCTGGTGTCAGCTGTCCGCTAGGCCAACGACCCGATGATGTCGTCTCTGTCAGTCATAGACAGGCGACGTCATTGGGTCAACAACCTCGCCAGGTGATCGACAACATAGTAACGACAATTTTCGAAAGAGTCGACTTTCGAGAACTTTAAAATATCTAATAACTGGAATCTGTAAATATTACGGAGGAGTCACATTACAAAATGCTGGTTGTGTTTTTTGTAGTTTGACACATGTTAGGTTATATGTATATAAATTACGAATTTTCCAATCGAATATTATCAAAGTGTTAAAAGAAGCAGTGGATTCCAAAGCATGAAATTAGTGTTTTTGGAATTTACGTGTTAAATACTGTTGATGAGATCGGGTCGCGGAATAAATATATATGGATGTGCATTTAGATTAATAGATTTAATATCATAATAGCATAAACAATGACATGTCGAAGATCTCAGATTATATTTACCAATAACGATATGACTGACTAGAGAGGAAAAGAGTTTCCAACGTTCTGTCCATAAATCTTCTTTGACAAGATTCTTTCCAAACGTTTTAATATCATTTCAGATTCGACTTAGCATTGGAATATTTCAATACAACTGTTCTACTCGTTTGACACAAATTCAAGATTTGTAAACAATACAAGCGCTATAAAAAAGATACAAGTGAATATTGAAATAGAAACTCTGTTTCAAATTATTTTTTTTATAAATTATTACTTGGTAAAACTATTTATTTGAAAGTAGAAGAAAACACTGTGAATTGTAACTTAAATCCTATACCAAGGAAATTAGAATAGGAAGTTAAAGTTTAAGGGATTCATCTATTTTATTAAACTACTTATTTGAAATATGCTGGTATTACATTGTTTTTAAAGTCTATAACGTGCAAGTCAAACTTATCTAATTTAATACTGCTCTTGCTTGAGTAATTTCTGCACTGTATCTATTTAATACTTCTACTCCATAATATCTCTGTTGCAATTTTCCCCTCCGTGTGTGATCAAACGCTGAATATAAAGAAGAAGAAATCATATTATTATATATTGCTACATTATACTCAACAACATTAATTTGGAATAAAGAATGTATTAAAGAAAATAAGATTTAATATTTCTTTTACCTCAAACATATTTCCTGATATATCCTGTGAGAATGTAATTGCATCTGTTTTCAGAGTACGTTTCTGTTATTAATCCTAGTATTTCATTCCACAATGTTTAATTTGTTTAATGGATCTATTCCAATTCTGTACTCCATAATTTTGGTGGTAATTTCCTCATCAATGTCTGCATAAATGCTGAAAATAAAGAAAAAGAAATCGTACTATTATATATTGATACATTGTCCACAACAACATTAATTTGCAATAAAGAATGTATTGAACAAAATAAGGTTTGATATTTCTTTTACCTTAAACATACTTCCAGATATATCTTGTAAGAAAGTAACTGCATTCAATTTCCACATGTTTTTCACTATAACCTATATCTGTCAAACGTTACACACAACCACTTGACCTTATCGTTAGATATATGGAATCATATACTTTAGCATGCATACGCATTCAAATAGCATAGAAATTTAAATCGACAAACAATAACACCATCTGCCGATTTCCAAAGGCAATGATTATAAAAGATATGGCGTCCAAATGGCACGACGTCCAAACGGCACGGCGTCCAAACGGCACGACGGCGTCCAAAAGGAACGCGTCCAATCGGCACGGCGTCCAAAAGGAACGCGTCCAATTTGAACCGTACAATCGGGACGCGTCCAATCGGTCGACGTCCAAGTGGGCATCACTCCTTCCGACCACATAATAAAAATGATTTTACCAAAAACGAGAATAACTAAGCCGCTATCCACCGCGTTGAAAATCTAACCACGGAGCGACCACGAAACACGTCCGCTCTCCTCGATGCGTCGAGCGGGAGTCCAACCATTTTTCTTGTTTTTCGTGGGGAAATCTTACATAAGACCCCCCGCCACCCGTGGGGGAGGACAGCTGGGGAGTGTCAGATTTCTACTGACTAAAACCCCACGACGACCTCCTCAGGCGTATGGCAGAGGCTCCGGGACCTGATTACTATAACTCCGGAGCCTCCCCCGCGGGGGCCAGCGCCACTCCCAGCGTGGAAGGGAGACACCACTCTTCGCCCGGAGTCAACCGGCCCCCCAGAGGCGGACGGATATTGAGAACGGGGACCCCACCCGCCCGCCTCCGGATCCGACCGGGGTCCAGGCTCATTTCGTCCGGGACGGGAGGGTACACCGCGACCCCTCCCACCCTCACAAGTAACACCCCCCGTAAAATCTCACCAGGAGGCGGAAGGGCACGCGGGCCCACCCGCTACACTACCCCGTCCCGCATCCGTCGCGCCGGGGGGGCAAATAGTGAAAGCCGCCATCGCCCCCGCACCCCTTATGGCGGAGGATCGCTGCGACGTCGTCGCGTCGCACGTCCGCGACCTCTCCGAGCAGGATCGCAGCTTTCACGATCCCGCTCGGACCTCTCCTTGAGGGCCATGACCTCCTCGCAGAATGTGGTCACGGACCTCCATTCTGTCTCGCCGGCAAGCATCTGTCTCACGACGCCTTCCGGCGAGAGATGCTCCCCTATTTCTGCCGTCAGGGCGTGGCGGGCCACCGCAAACACCGGGCACTCCGCCAGCGTGTGCTGTGCGGCGTCCCTACAGAAACAACACTGGGGGGTGCATTCCCTCTTCCTCCGACACAGGAACTTCCCGAACACCCCGTGTCCGGAGAGCACCTGCGTGACCCGGAACGGCAGGGCGCCGTGGCCGCGGTCCCGCCACTCCGATATCATCGGCAGGACCGCCCCGACGGCGCGGGTTCCGGCGGCAGCCCCCTCTGTTAGGGATCTCTGCCACCTTTCCGCCGCGACCAGGCGGGCCTGGCTCCGGTGTTCCTCGACCGTCGGCCCCGGCGGTTCCTCCCCGGCCTGGCGGAGGGCTCGCGAATACCAGTAGCCCCGCACGATCCTGATGGCCAGCCGGCGCTCCACCCGCCGCAGCAGAGTGCAGCTGTGCCTACTGACCGCCAGATCGCCGGCCCATATCGGAGCCCCGTATAGGGCTATGGACCGGTCGATTCCCACGTATAGGCGACGAACCCTCACTCCTGGCCCCTCGAGGTTGGGCAACAGGCGGCCAAGATTGGTCGCCACCTGTTCCAGTCGGGGAGCCAGGCGGTCGAAGTGAACATCGAATACGCCAGTGGCTGTCGAGATACAGACCGAGGTATCGAAGACCCCGGCAGATCACGATCCGGCACCCGTCGACCTCGAGCCAGAATTGGGCCGGAGGGGCTACCCCACACCGAGGCTCGAAGAACCACATGGCCTCGGTCTTGTGAGGAGCCAGCGTAAGACCCAGCGCCCGGATCGCTCTTCGCACGATGACGACCCCTACCTCGGCACGGTGGCAGGTCCTTAACCAGCCCCGCCCGGTGGCCAGCAGGTAGTAGTCATCTGCGAATACCGTGGCCCACACCCCGGGCGGTAGGATCACCCGCAGCGCCGCGGTGTACCTCACGTTCCATAAGGGGGGGCCCAGTTTGGACCCCTGGGGCACACCGGATCCGACCTCCCTCCAGTGCAGTGTACCGTCCCGGCCCGTGAACAGTATCCACCTGCCATCCAGGAAGGCCCAGATGATCCTCTGCAGATACGGGGGGACGTTGTGGTGAAGCAGCGCTCCCCGTATCGTCCCAAGGGGCAGGGTGTTGAACGCGTTTGTAACGTCCAAGGAGACGCCCAGCGCCACCCCACCCCGGGACGTAGCCGACTCGGCGAGGGTGCGCACCCGCTGGATAGAGTCGATGGTGCTGCGACCCTCGCGAAACCCGAACTGGATGTCGGCCAGATCGGGGCCAACGCTCGACAGGTGGTGTACCAGGCGGTTTGCGATGACACGCTCGAAGAGCTTTCCCACCTCGTCCAACAGCACAATGGGCCGGTACGCAGAGGGAGAATCTGCGGGCCGTCCGTCCTTTCGGAGGAGGACCAGCCGCCCCTCCTTCCAATTCGAGGGGAACACCCCCTGCTCCAAAGCGGCGCGGATGAGGCGGCACAGCCTCGAACCTAGGATGCCGGACGCGATAACCCAGGCGCGGCCAGGGATGCCGTCCGGGCCCGGGGCGGTGTCCTTGGCCCCGAGCCTTCTGACGGCATCGTCCAGCTCCTCCTCTGTGACCCCCAGGTCGGCGGACCAGGCGACGGGCTCCGCCGGCCCTTGCTGGTGGCGCGGGTGCGACGTTCCCCCGGAACGGGGGAAGAGGGTGTCTATTACCCGCGTCAGCAGCTGGGAGTCCAGGCTCTCCGAGACCGGAGGCGCCCGTGCGCGGAGCTTGCCCATGACCATCCGGTAAGTGTGCACCCACGGGTCCTCGTCCAGAGCGCCCTGGAGCTCCTCCCACGCCCGGCATTTCGCGTACCTGATGGCCTGCCTCAGGGCTACCCCGAAGACCTGGTATGTGCCCCTCAGCAGATCCTCCCTCGCCGGGTCGCGGACTCGAGCCCTCCGGGCGCGCTGCCACTGGCGCCGGGCGTGCGGACACCCGGATCAGAGATCCGCAATGTCGCCCGACCACCATAACACCGCCCTCCGGGGGGGCAGGCGCGGGGCCCGGGGCATGGCGGTGTCGCATATTGCGGTCATCGCCTCCCGGAACCACTTAGCCTCCCCCACGACGTCCATGACCGGCCCGGCCGGAAGAGCTGGCCAGGCCACGGCAAGGGCTGCGGCCATCAGCATGTCCTTGTCCTGCCTCCTCAGCACCCAGCGACGCAGTGGCGCCGGCGGGGAAGGAGTAGCCGAAGGTGATGTATAGATGATTACTCAGCGTCTCCCTCTCCGCCACCCTCCAATTTTGCACCATGCGCCCGGCCACAGGGGACGCCCAGCCCAGATCCACAATGGATTCCCCCTGAGCCCGAACGCAGGTGCTGGCGGAGCCCCTGTTCAGGAGTAGGAGCCCTGCGCCAGCCGCCCAGAGCAGTACCGCCCCTCCTCTCGCGTCTGTCCTCGGGGACCCCCAGGCTTCGGCCTTGGAGTTGAAATCCCCGAGGACCAACGTCGGCCGGGTGTGGGAGCTAACCACAACGCTCCCCACCCGGTCCAGGAACTCCTCGAACCGCTCCAGGGACCAGCTGGACGGCGCGTACACGCCCACCACTGCTACGCCCCCCCAGTCAACGGCCACGAAACCCCGCCCCCGTGCTAAGACATCGGCGGGCGGGGTGACGTGCCGACCCCCCAGGACGATGGCGACGGAGCGCCCCGCGTCGCCGAACCAGTTGGGTCGGTCCAGTATGCGGTACGGCTTCGACACCACCGCAACCTCAATCCGCCGCACGGCCAGGGTTTGTAGCAAAAGGTCCTGCGCTCCGACGCACAGTGGCGAGGATCGCCGAAAACGTGGACAAAAGTCAAAAAATGAAAATCGGAATTCTTGAAATCAGTTTAATGGAACTTGTTCATAAGGACTGTGTGCATAATGTTCTGACACTTTTAATGATTTTATTATTACCATTTAGCAGATATGAGCCTTCAAAGTTGATGATTTTGTGAAGTCAATTTCATCGGGTAAAGTTTAACATAATGCTGTTCATTATTTTTTAACTATTATATTCTTTCGCTGATATTGCCACTTTATATGATCCTTTTTGAATATAATTATGTAAGTTGCACAGCAAAATCTTTATTTTTAACTGTGATACGCTGATAGGGTGCGCGTGTGCACAAAAATGTGAATAACTCAGAAGACCGCAAATTACCGCAAGATGTTTTTACAGATCCTTATTCAGGAAACTTCCAGCTTTAATTTAAGCCTAATTTGAACGTGTAGATCCGTGTAGAACACAACTTTGAGCTTACGTAAACATTAAATATGTCCATTCTTTCTATTTCGTTCTATATCACAGTTAAAAATAAACATTTTGTTGTGCAACTTACATAATTATATTCAAAAAGGACCATATAAAGTGACAATATTAGCGAAAGAACATAATAGTTAAAAAATAATGAACAGCATTATGTTAAACTTTGCCCGATGAAATTGACTTCACAAAATCATCAACTGTAAGGCTCATATCTGCTACATGGTAATAATAAAATCATTAAAAGTGTCAGAACATTATGCACACATTCCTTATGAACAAGTTCCATTAAACTGATTTCAAGAATTCCGATTTTCATTTTTTTGACTTTTGTCCACGTTTTCAGCGATTCTCGCCACTGTGCGACGGAGTGGTTGATGTTGGCCTGCTGGAAAGGACCCTTAGGCCCCATTGCGCGCCGGCTCCACCGCTGCCTCCACAGCTGCTCCTGCGTTGTTGGGGCCCGCTACCCCAGTGGGCGATGCAGCCGGGGACTGCTTCGCGCTCGTCTTTTTGGCGGACTTCTTCCGCCCTTTCTTCGCGGAGACCGACGGGCATCCTCTGGTCCCCATGCTGTGCCCCGCGGGCCGCATTGAATCGGTGCATAGGGGGCACCGCGGTGGGGCAGCACAGCCACTAGCTCGATGGTCCAGATCGCCGCAGTTGGAGCAGCGACCCGAACGATCGACCCCGCACGGACACCGCTGCCTGACTTGTCCAGTCTCCAGGCAGCGGTAGCACTGCAGGGGGCAAGCCGCCAGGGCTTCGACCCGTGCTGAGGACCAGCCGACCCTCAGCCTCCCCGCGTCGACGACCTTGTTGGCAGCGGAGAGGGGGCACCTCACCCAGGCCCTCCCCAGGCCACGGGGTGGCGCGCGAATCTCCCCCACCTTGACCGCCTCCGCGGTGCAGGCTCCTCCGGTTACCACCGCCACTGCTACCTCCTCCCGGGTGACCGAATCGTCGAGCCCCATGAGGCGGATCTCGCCCATCTTAACTGGGCACGCCACCCTAACCTCATCGGACCCGCGGAACACAGTTTGGAGGCGGCTAGCTAGGGCCGCCGCCTTTGCCGCCCTCTCCGTCCCGGCGATCTCCAGGACGAGACCGCCGGTGGCTGTGCGCCTGGGCCTGAGATCGGTGATGCCGATCTCCGCGAGGTCGATCTCCTGCCTGGCCCTGATCATGGGCTCACAGCAGGTGGTCTTCGCCCCGGGCGCGACCGTTAGCGTGACCGCCGAGGTTTTGGGGAGGCGGGCGAGGCGGGGCTACTTTGTGGCCTCCTTTGCCGCCTTGCCCCCCGTGGTTCCCTCCTTTCGTGCGGCCGGGGGATTTGTCGTCCCGGCCGTCGTCCTCCTCCCCGTCTTCTTCGCCAGTGGCGGAGGGGGGGGGCCATCTCCACACCTTTCTTCGTCGCCGCCTCTGCCTTCTTGGCTTTGCGTCCTACCACCTTGGACCACGCCTCTGTCTCCTGGCGGTGGTCCTCCTGGATTTTTGCCATCCTTTCGACAATGAACGAGCCGGAGGAGGCCGTAGGGCGGGAAGGCGCGCGAGTCCCAGCCGCCCCCGAAACCTTTTTCTGGGGCTGCGGAGTTCCCCGGATCTCGTGGGATCCCCGCTCTGTTGCCTCTGCCCCTTCGACTGCCGTCCAGAGGTGGCAGGAGGGGGGCACCCGGCGGCGCCCACCGGGGGGCGGGGCCGAGCCCGATCCCCGACAAGTTCCCGCCGGAGGTCGGCCACGCTCCGCGGGACGAGGGCGGCGATGCCATCCATGAGCGCGGCCGTCCCCGATGCCCCCCCCCCCCTGGCGGCCGGGGCCTCGTGCTCGGTGGGGTCGTCCACGGCCCGCCCCTTCCGGTCGCGGCAGGCGACGGTGAACGCACCGGGGCGGGGTTCTCCGTCTCCTCCAACGTGGTAGCCCTCCGACAGCTCCTCTTCGGCCGGGCCTCCTGCTCCAGAGGGGACGCCGGCCGCGAGGCCTTCCTAGAGCCAGGGGCGGCCGGGGCTTCTACCGCCGGGGGCCTCTCGCGCAGAGCCTCCAGCTCCCGCGGCAGCGTCGCAGTCTCCTCCCATTGTGACGCTATTTTGGCGTCGCGGAGCTGTAATTGGGCCCGGAGTTCCTCCGTTTCGTGGTCGTCGCGGAGCCGCGCGGAGCCGCGCGGCCCTCGGCCCCAGCTCCACGTCGCGGGATGCCACCTGGGGTATCGCCACCCCGCCTATCCTGGATAACCAGGTAGGTCTGTGGAGCAGGAATCCAACCTAACTTAACCTTTTTTTTTTCACGCGGGGGAAATCTTCGAAAGACGCCCTCCTGGGGAGGAGCCGAGGGTAGTGCCGGATTTTTACCGGCTAAAACCTCCACGGTGGCCTACGCTGTGTGTTGGGGGGGCCCCGGGACCTCTGACGAACAGCACCGGGGCCCAAACACCCATGGCGCGTTGTCGCCGCCTTGCTCGGGGGAGGGTCTAGCTTTGGCCCTCGCCCTACGTGCCCAACTCCGCCGCCATCGGGGGCCACACCCGATGACGGCACTCCTCGGGCCGCGTGCAATAGAGACCGAGGCCCCAGCCCATCGTAGCGGTGGTGGTCCACAGGGGCGGCGGGCGGTGGTGGTAAGGTCGAGGCGGATGTATAGATGGTCACTAAGTGTGACCGCCTCTTCCAGCACCCACCATCTCTGCACCATACGAGCGGCCAGGGGAATAGCGAAAGACAGATCGACTATAGACTCCCCCTGGGCACGCACGCAGGTGCTAACGGACCCCACATTGAGCAGGTGGAGTCCTAGCGCCGCCGCCCAATTTACGACCGCCCTGCCTCTCGCGTCTGTCCTCGGGGAGCCCCAAAGTGACGCATGGGCATTAAAGTCCCCGAGGACTAGCACTGGCCGGGGGGAACAACGGGAGACAAAGTCCCCCACCCGGTCCTGGTACTGTTCATATTGCGCGAGAGGCCATTTGGGCGGGGCATAGAGCCCCACCACCGCTATTTCACCCCACAGCACGCCGACGAACCTCCGGCCCCGTTCCAGTGGGGCGGGTTGTGGGGGTACTGCGGTGCCAATAATCGCCACGGAGCCGTCCTCGTCCCGGAACCAATCTGGTCTGTCGAGGACTCGGTACGGCTCCGCGGCCACCGCCAACCCAGCCTTCCACTCGGCCAGGGTTTGGTACAACATGTCCTGAGCCCTGGCCGAGAGGTTCAAGTTGGCCTGAAGTATAGGGCCCTTGGGCCCCATACCTAGGCTTTACGAGCCGCCTCCGCGGCATTTTTACTCGCCGACTTGGCAGGGGGATATTTCTTGCCCCCCTTCTTCGACTTCGCAGGCTTGGTCCTGGATGCCTGTTCCTTGGGGACTGTTCCTGCCCCTTCAACGGCACTCTTCTTCTTCCTCTGGGAGGAGGAGCGGGCACAACCTTTTGTTCCCAATCGATGCCCCGCGGGCCGCCCCAGGTCCGCACAGAGGGGGCACTGCGGGGTGGCGCTACACTTGCTGGCCACGTGGCCCGACTCGCCGCACGCATAGCAGCGGTCGGACCTATCAGCTTCGCAGTTGCATCGCTGCCTAACATGCCCTATATCCAGGCAGCGATAGCACTGCAATGGCCGCGGTGGTAGCGCCTGTATTCTGGCCGAGGACCACCCGACCAGAACCCTTCCAGAGTCGGATAACTTTTTGAGTGCCGCTAGAGGGCATCTCGCCCAGACAGGATGGGTCCTTTGGGGGGAGGTGCGAATCTCCCCCAATTTAATTTCTTCAGCGGAGCAACCCCCCGCAGCGGCCAATGCGGCCGCCACCTCCGCCGGGGTGACCAACTCGTCGAGACCGGTCACCCTAACCTCGCCCATTTTTATTGGGCGGGCAACCCTCACCTCGGTGAAACTGAACACCTGGCGGAGTCGGTCAGCCAACTTGGCAGCTTTCTCCGTCCTGTCCTCCCCGGGTAACTGGAGGACCAAGCCACCGGTCCGAGCTCTTCTGGGCATCAACGCCGTGATGCCCAGCTCCTCCACCTTGACCCGCTCCCGGGCCATGAGCATGGCCTCGGCGTATGAGACCTGAACCTCGGCAGCTAGGTTAATGGTGACCGCCGCAGTACGAGGAGGGCCGGGGACCTTCTGCCTGGCAAGTTGGGCCCCTTGCCCCTTATCCGCCGGTGCCGCCCCTCTCTTCTGCCCCTTCTAGGCAACTACCTTGGAGCTCTGGGTGGGAGGGGCCTTGACCGCTGCCGCCTTCTTCTCTGCAGCTTTAGCCGGGCGACCGACCACCGTCACCCAGGTCGCATCCGCCGTCCTCCGATGTTCTTCGACAATACGGGCCATTGTAGCCTCCGTAAATGATGCCGGTTGGTCGGGTGCTGAGGAGGGCCCCGGCAACGGCTCCGTGGCAGGCAGGGTCCTATTCAGCACCCGCCTCTCAGCTTCCGTCCTCAATGCAGTGGGGATGGTCGCAGACGCAGCTCCCCCTTAACATGCTCCGCCCTCTTAGGCAGGGGCTGGACGGCTGCAATAGCGGCTTTGAACTCCGCCCGCAGCCCCGACGGGCCCTTTTCGAGGAGAGCCGCAAATCCCCTCATCAGGTCGGGCTCGAGGCCACCAACCTTCCCTTCCTCTTTTCCAGATGCAGCAGCTGGGATTGGGACATGCACCACGGGACATTCAGGCGGGCAAGACGGTAAGTCGAAAGCTTCGACTGCGTCCTTCCTCCTTTTCCTGCCCGCCTCTTCGCCAGACAACGGAGAGCCGGGCCTCGCCGACCTTTTGGATGGGCCGGCACCACTGTGGCAGCGGCCCTGCACGTAATGTCTGCCAGGCTATTTTGCAGGATGTTGATTTGGGCCTCCTGGGCAGCCACTTGTTCCTCCCGCAGCTTCAGCTGTCCGCGAAGCTCCTTCACCTCTTTACCGGCCCTGGTAGGTGCAGCCCTGATTCCCGCTTCCGTGTGGATGGCCTTAAGGTAGCGGGAAGCCATCCTCAGCTTGCGAACAAATGTCCCTTTCAGCCCCTTGGAGACGCCCGCGACCTTGTCGATGTTGCGACAGAACTCCAAGGACTGCACAATAAGGTCGCGCGTGGGGACTTGACTTCCTCCGCCAGGTCCTCAGGGTCCGGGAGGGACCTGCTACCCCGACTCGGTTCTATAGGGTCCTCGTGAGGATCGAGCACCCACCTCTCCTTCAGCAGGTCAAGTTCCCGGCGCTGGACATCCAGGACTCTCTGCTTAGCCGCCGCGAGCCACACGTACTGGCCCGTGGTCGGCCGGCGACCGCTCTTGCTCGTGCGCCGTGCCTCCAGAGATATTGCCAAGGAGAGTGACTCGTCCGAGTCCAAGTCCACCTCACTCTCTCTGGATGCGGGAGCATCAGAGGCCGCCGGGGAAACTACGGCCCCTTCTCGTACCGGCCTCAGGGGAGGCCACTCCACATCCGCCCTAGTTAATCGAACGGATAGGCGGCGCGCATCCGTTACCCTGCTAGTGCTGGGCTGGGCCATATCCTCCGCGCCTGTTTCCCGTCTCGCGTCCTGTTGAACAGCCGCAGTCGTCGTCGGTACGTCCCGCCCAGTGTTTGTTGTTGTTGTTGGCGTTTTTAGTTTCAAGTCATCCATAGTGTTCCCACGAGTGGGTCGGTCTGTGGGTCCACCCGGGCAGAGCCGCCTTACCCGGGTAAGGCTCACACACCCGGGGGGTCGCCAGACACCCCGGGGTTGGCCGCTAGAGACTGATGCACCCATCAGCCACCGCTGGCGCTGACTCCAGGGGCGCCCTCATCACCGTGTACCGCAGCTTGGGGCTAGAGATTTTTTATAGCGGTTGTCATCCTCGCGGGCCGGCCAATGAAGGCAAGCCCCCCGTTCCAGTGAAACGTGACCACTGGGTTACGGTGTAATTGCTTGGTCACTCCGGGTTTGCTACCCACACCCGACCGCCACGCAGTCTGGCCCCTGGAGAACTGAACGACGCTGCAGCCACCTTTTTGCCCCGCCGACCCAGGCCTTACCGGCAAGGGAGGCCCTGCCAGGATCCGTAGATCCCACCGGCATCGCCCCGGGTCATCTGCGGGGCTACTTCGACAGCAGCAACCGCCCCCCTTTCAGTCGCCTTGTACGACAGGCAGGGGTTAACGTGTCTGTATTCTATCCCCCAGTCAAAGGGGAGGTTTTGATGGCTTTTCCTTCCCTTGGTGTTTGGTCCGCGGTAGCTATTTTATTTCCCTCCTATCCTCCATGCACTCCGAAAAGTGCATGGCGAGCTTTCCCCTATCCGCCACCTGGGGACAAGCCACGTCGGGGTATCACCTCCCCGTCCAGCCAGTACACATGGCCAGGTCTGTGGGTGCCCCTGAAACCTTTTTTTTTTTCTTTTTTTGGTTCAGTTGGAAGAGGAAATGCGACTGCGCACGCGCGGGTTGGTTCCCCTTTTCGTCTATTCGGCTAAAGGGGAACCGGGCAGTGTGGGACTCATGTCCGCCCTGAATGGGCAGCCTGGCGCCCGTGAGGTGAGGGCAAACCCAAAGAGGCAACGCCATAAGGGGGCAACCTGGCAACCCAACCCTTAAGGGTTGAGTTTAGCCCAAGTGTAGGCCACAGATCTGAAGGGGCGACCTAGACGGGCAGCTCAGAGTGGGCACTCTCGAGGCTGGACATACTACCCACTAAAACCTCTCCCCTAACGTGGGCCGCCGGCACCTTTTCACTCGTTAGAATTCATAAAGGAATACCAGCGTATAGCCACAACGACGCTTCGGCACCTCAACGCATTTCGCGTTATTGCGGCCGCCCGCAAAATCGCCATGCGCTAGGCACATGGGGCATCCGCAGATCCACGCCGTTGCACCTCCGATCCAGCGGTAGGACATTCTCAACCTGTACGGTAAGGCACAGGATTTTTCTTCGGCCACGACCAGGAACCGATATAAGCCCATTCCGGCTGGTCGCGCCATGTGTTCACCTGCCAGGGCAGGAGCTTGCTCTTCGACACGGCCAGGAACCGGGACATCGTATCTCCACTGCTGACCGTGTCCATCTTCGTCCACTCTGGTTGGTTGATAATGATGATGTGGCTTATCCTTGCAGTCATCACGCCCACCTTCCACGAGGACAGGCCATTTTTCTTCGGCCACGACCAGGAACCGGAGCTCCTGCTCAACGGGTGGTCGCGCCATGTGTTCACCTGTTTTAACAGGGCTTGCTCTTCTGCACAGCCAGGGCTCGGGGCGAGTTCTTTTCCCGGTTGACTGTGCTACATCTTGGTAGGCTGCGATCCTCGATGACCTGTCCCATACATACTTTACACACACACACACACGCTCATGACAAGCATAGCGCTTCGAGTAGCGCTTCGAATGCCCCAAATATGCAACGATAAATAATGAATAAATAATGAGTAAAGAATAAATGAATAAGTAAATGAATAAATGAATGAGTGAATGAATAAATAAATAATGAATAATGAATAGGAATTAATAAGCACATGAAGCCCATGAATAGAATAGAGGAGCCCATACATTCAATAACAGCTGTCATAATATGCATACTAAACATACTAAACATACTAAAACTGGTTAAATCAAATCACAAATACAACGGGAAATATATATATATATGCATCTAATGCATCTAATGCAATAGAGCAGTTAATGAATAGTTAACAGTAAAAGAAACAGTAAGCAATATGAGAACGTGAGAAACTGTGAAGTAAACATAAGTAGTATTGCACGCAAGCAGGCAAGCGAGCATATGTGAACTGGACATAAGCAAATGAAAAACGAAACCTCCAAAACCTAAAACGTCAAACATACATACATACAGCCGAGCAGCCAAATAGCAGAAGAGGAATATTTAACATTCAACTCTAGCGCACAATATAATCACATAAAATTAAACTCAAGATAAACCATAAATTTGAGATGAAATAAACCAAGGATGTGAACCGTGAAGTAAAATAAAGTTGCCAGACAGATAGCAAATAGCAAGGCAGCCATGAGAGAAGATAAGCAAACATAACAACATAGAATGCTACTAATTATTATCAGAGGTAAAGGTAAATAAGGTACAGTACAAAATATAGAATATAGGGTATAACCAGAAAGTAAGCTGGGAAGAAAATAAATAGGCGAGCGTAATGTAATACTAATAATTGAAACCATTCATTGAAACTATTAAGTTACTTAAATTTACTTGCAGGAACATTTACGCGACCACAACCTCAACGTGGTTGGCAAGCGAACATGATGGAGTACAATCAATGATCAAATGAAGGCAATAAAAAACAATTAGAAATTATTGCGAGCAAATCATCAATAAAGATAAGTAGCAACATATACCTCATAATGAGAATAATAGAAAGAGACAGAACTGTTAACATCAGAAATTAACCATAGTATTAAATGTAAAATGTAACATAATCCTAGTCAATTTGCAGGAAGCCCTAACGCTAGCCAATGGAAGTGGAGGTAGAGTGTAATTAACGGATAACAGGAGAAGAGAATACCCATCTAATATAATATGGGGAGCACATGAGACCTAAATCGGCATAAACCATAAGGCAGATCAAACAATTCAAATAGTTATAAATTGAGTAGATTAGATTGTTACTGGATTATAATACCGCTCCGATAAGTATGGTATTAATATTTATACTGATACAGGTAAGTCGATGCAATATAGCGCGTGGTGAAAACTAATCAATAATAAACACTCAATAGTAAACCCCACATACAACCATATTACTACTAAATCATAATATAAAGGAACAAGAAAACTAAACTACACTACAATAGATCAAAATTACTATGAACTGTGACCCTTTCGGGGGTTCACTCTATAGAAAACGGATGTCGCAAAATACAAGTCGCCAAATACAAAATTGTCGTTGGGCGCCAGCCACTGATTGTGGCAACCGAAACTCAAAAGAAGAAAGAAAGGTGTATTGGGGAATTCACAGTAGCGGGGATTCGGGCACTTTCGTCCGGACTCTATCGCGGGGGAGTGCGCGAGGAGGAAATAGTGGAGGACAGGAAGTTGCAGGGTCGGGATGGGTTCTCGCGGGGTCTCTGCACGTTACGCGTAGTTTTATAAAAAAGGGGGTTCAAAACGAGAAGGGGGTCGTTGCCGAACTCAAACAATACAATCGTAATTAATATAATCAAAGGGCTCACCCAAAACGCCTCACACTAAAGTCACACTCTAACACTCCTCAAAATCGCTTCCTTAATCTCACTCGATCAAAAATCTCTCTGTAACGCTCTCTATATCGTAGCCTTAGGCTCATTAACGGCTCGTCGCCGCCGCTGAGACGACGACACCGTCGCGGGATATTTTTGGGAGGGGATGGGGTTTTGGAAGGGGGCCTTTTTCGGCACGGGCCTGATCGATTATCGATACTCGATACACCGGTGATCGGGGTCGATGGGGCTGACGGACTTCCTGTTGTGACGGGTGGGCTGAGGTCTTCGGGCTCGGCGACAGATGGCTCTGGGTGGACGTTTACGTCAATTTGGGCCGCTTCATCATAATTTCTGGAAACTCCACGTTGCTCCTTATTTGCTGGTGGGGTGGATCTGTCGCCGGCCTCGAAGCTCCTGTTGAGGGTGGTCCTCGTTGTGCCAGTCCGTCGTCTCCATCTGTCCGACACCGGTGGGTGGGAGGAAAGGGGTGAGGTGAGGGAAGGGTTATGGGTTAGTGTTAGGTGGGCGCATGGGTGGGGGAAGCGCAGCGATTGTAACGGGGGCCACGGGTGTCGCCACGTTACAGAACATATGTGTATATATAATATGTAACGAAAACACTCCAAATATAATCAATTTAATAAGTATACCGATGTAGATAATTAATTAAACTCCTCATACCATTAGTCAGTTTAAATGATGCAGTTCCATTAAACCCTCTTTAATACCAATTAATAGAAAAGGCATATAGGTGCTAAACCAAGCCAGCCACTCCTATAAGAAAGTCATATGAGATCCGCGGTCAAGAAATTCAAAGAATTTAAGGAACCACAACGCATATATGTATGTATAGAAAAACATAAAGACATTGTATCATGCAGGACGGACTACCGCAGCGTATGCCTCCCTGAGCACCAGCCGTATTAACCAATACTGAACTAACACTTTCCAAATCAGAATCAAAATCAGAATCAGAATTGTAATTAAGAAAGGGTAATTAATGTACAAAAGATTGCATCAAGTACCGTAAGTATTCAAAATACACAGATTCACAACTGTCACAGCTGCACTAGAATTGAATTAAACATAGTATGCAAAACATTATCCTGAGGGGGGGTGCAAAGAGCTACAAAAGAGCAGTGAATGATATTACAGGAACATGGAACCTAAAACGTAACACTCAATTGAAGAAGAAGTCACTGAAACATGTCAAGTGACCAAGAATAAAAATAAGAAAAGAATAAGGATAGTGAATAGTGAACGGCGAACAATAAACCAATAAACCAATAAACCAATGTCGTTACACGTCATTCATATCTAGATTGCTAAAGGATATATGATACATTTTATAGTCTACAATTAATTGACAATGCCTGGGAGCCCAAACAACCCCCGAAAGCTTAGAAACAATGCATGATACTACAAGAGGAACTAAGGAGCTAAGAACTAAGAAACAAGAAACCAGAATCAGAATCAAACCCTCCCTTAAAATACGCAAAGGGATTATAAACGCAATATACGCATATGATATAAACTCATTAATCCATCCAATCCAGATAGACTCTTCTAAATTCCATAATACAAGACCCATTAAACTAAGTCAAATAAATATAACCGCAAATATAATCGCATATATAATCATCAGAGATATAACCACAGCTATAATCACAGCAGGTAAAATAAAGCAGACACATATTAATAATCTGTATCAAGTAATTTAATTCAATGCAATTCGATATGCCATATGACATTGTTAATTACTCTGTACATTTACTTACTCAATTATAATAATATAATGGAATAGAAAGTTAGGAAGTTATATAATAATAATGCAATATAATACAATTTAATTTAGAATACTGGTTAAGTATAGCCTAACATAGCTAACTAATATAGCTGAATAACTGGACACAACCCAAGGTCTAAAATAATAATATTATAATATAACATATAATATATTCAATGCCTAAAATGGTCACAGATTGAACGCAGGCTGAACGCAATTGAACGTAGATAGAACGTAGGTTGGATGTAATAACATTAATAACATAAATAAAATAATACAATATGATCATGGTATAATACAATACAATAACAATACTATAATACAATATTATCACATAATACAATATAACATAATAGTTTTTGACCTCTAGCGGATCAAGGTCACATATTTAAGACATCCCACCACACCATTGTGTTCCCCTCGTCAAGGGCTTTCAAATGACATATGACCCATCCGGATTTGCGTCCCACAACATTATAAGGAAGAAGAAACACTGTGGCCCCTTTCTTCGAGGTAATTCTGCACTACTCTAAGCTGTATTCACTGTTCCCAGCTGTAAATGCCATTTCTAGCGCAGCTGTGCAGAAGAAGAACAAGAAGAAGAAGAAATATCTCGGAATATGTGCGTGACGCCCCTTTCCTTGAGGTAAATCTGCACAAAACAAACAATGTATATTTACAGGCACAAATACACAATGTACAGTATTTACAATGAATTGTGTGTTGCACGAATTTATGATGATCGTAGATTGTGAAGATTCACCCGCGTCGCGGAGAATTTGCGATTGAGATTGCACTGTATTAAAACCACGTGTTGGTTCAACACGTGGTCACCACGAAATTCTACTAATTTCGTTGATTTCCACGAACTAGATTAACCGCGAGTTCGCGTTGGCCGTCGGCACAGAATTGGCGTTGCGATGCTGAGTTCTTTAGAATCGAAATTCGTTAATTGCACTAGAAATTTTTGGAATCAGTACTGCACGTGTTTACCGTAACGATACAAAACCGTAATGGCCGAACCACCGGCTTCGTCGTAGCAAGAGCCGTTGGCTTCTTCCCGGTGACGTCAAGCTCGGTGATTGGTCAGCCTGACCGGCATCCAAGGTGGCTACCGGTCGCGCTGAAGAGTGCTGCCGCGGTTCCTGTGGCGACGGTTGAAATCAACGCATTTTCGAACACTATGACTTATAACCGTATAATCTATAATTTATAAAGTAGGGGGGATTGAGCCAATAAGGCCTACGGTTATATTTAGTTGAAATATAACTCATTTGCTGTATTTATTATTTTACATTATATTACATTTCATTACATTTCATTACATTATGTCGGCTATGTATGTCGGTTATGTTGGTTACGTATGTTGCGCGTTACACACTTTCTGTAGTTTCCAATTTGTGAATATCCTTAGCTGTTTTGCCTGCATTCAGTTTACGTACATTCATTCATTTATTATTCATTCATTCCTTCATTTTGATGTTGATTGATTAAAGCTATACATTGATCTGATTCGATTTTTCTTGATTTATTGATTCATTCCTGCTTCATATTTCATTTCTGCTAGTTGCCTGTTACCATGATTTATTCTAGTTTCATTGATTTATTGTTTTATTTTACTAACTAATATTATTTGACCGAGAGTTGTTTTTATTGGTCTCACGGGACTGTCCTGATCGCATGCGTTGTCGATGTTGTTTGAATTTACTGATTGATTTTGTCTAAGTTAAATGTTTTATTCTATTTATTTATTCGGCCCTTCGTTCTGTGGCGATTGCTGATTCCGTTGATTCTGTTGTTCTGTTGTTCTCTTGTTTTGTATAATCTGTTTTCTGCGGCGCGATATGTAGTAATACAGTGTGTCCTGCAATCTGCGCAATCTGTGGATCTTATTCGGGTTGATTCATTTGATTTCATTTTATTTTTCCTTATTGTTTGTAATTTGTAATTTATATGTAATTTATATTTATTTCATTCCACTCTATTACAAACGTACGATTCATATTTATATATAATAAATAACCGTAGTATTGATTTTACTAACTGATTTATCCTCCATCTTGATCTGTCTGGAAGCTTGATTTGATGTTCGTGTGCTTTATACCTTCGTGAAAGTACTGTATATGAGACTTATCTTTGATGATAAGTTTGATGGTAAGTATGGATTCTTAGGATTGCGCGGCTGCACGGTGGATGGTTTTGCAGTCGATAACTGTGTGTACCGGGTAACTGGCGCGCGGTAGGTAATTGCTGCGCGGCAGATAATTGGTCTGTGGATAACCGTTACGGAACCGTTACGGAGCGAGCGGCCGAGTATTATGTGGTGGATGGAATATTTGCGGTTGGTAATATCTCTGGTGCTGCGTTTGGTTACCGACTTAGCTTTACGGCTTATCTTCGGGCAGTATTGCATGCTTTACTTATTACGATGCGTTTTGCTATCGTTATCTTTCGTAGGTACCTTACTTCTGGTTTTCATCGCGGTGATTTATTGAAAGTTGTTGAAGTATTTTCGCTTTTATTTCCGCTTTTCGCTTTTGATCGTTTATATATTCTGTATAATTAGTTGATTAATTTGATGATTTGGTGGTTAATTTGATGAACATGTGTTCAAAATTGTCAGGGAATTTTATGATAGATTTTTCCTACCTGGAGATAACCTGGGCAAGGTTCCAAATTTTCATCACTCCATTTACACAACAGACGACATTCCGATTAATACTAGACAGTATCGGTACCCACCAGTACATCAGGAGGAGATACAACGACAGGTTGGAGCTCTGCTATCGCAGGGTATTATTAGACCATCCACCTCACCATACAATTCTCCTTTATGGATTGTACCGAAGAAACCGGACGCCGATGGTAACAAACGTTGGCGAATGGTAATCGACTTTCGTGCATTAAACGAAAAAACAACAGGCGACAAGTTTCCATTACCTAATATTCCAGAAATACTAGACAAGGTAGGCGGAGCAAAATACTTCTCAATATTTGATTTGGCAAATGGATTTCATCAGATTGAAATGAACCCAAAGGACAGACAGAAGACCGTGTTTACAACCCCACATGGACATTTCGAGTTTGTGCGTATGCCTTTTGGTTTGAAGAACGCACCACCGACATTCCAACGCGTCATGAACCGGGTAACATCAGGCCTGGAAAACGTACTTGTGTTCATAGATGATATGATTGTTTTTTCTTCATCGCTGCGTGAACACGAAATTAAAGTTAAAAAACTATTCGATCGCCTCAGGGAATATGGACTTACTCTACAGACTAATAAATGCGAATTCCTACGCAAAGAGGTTGCCTATCTGGGACACATTTTGTCTGCTGACGGGGTTAAACCAGATCCTAGGAAACTTCACGCCGTAAAAAACTTTCCGATTCCAAAAACACAGAAGAATGTGCAACAGTTTCTGGGACTGACGGGATACTATCGCCGATTCATCAAGGATTACTCTCTAAAGGCAAAACCACTAGTTCAGCTGTTGGGAAAAGGAACCCCTTTCCAATGGACTGAAGAACAACAAGGGAGTTTTGAACTATTGTGTAAAGAACTCTGTACACAACCAATATTACAATATCCAGATTTTGAACGACCATTTGTTATCACGACGGATGCTTCGGATCATGCGATTGGGGCAGTTTTAAGCCAAGGGGAAATTGGACGAGACTTACCAATTGCATACGCTTCTCGAAGTTTGAATCCAGCCGAAAGAAATTATTCAGCAACGGAAAAGGAGGGTCTAGCCATGGTATACGCAATACAGTATTTCCGACCATATGTCTTCGGACGAAGATTTACACTTGTCACGGATCATCGACCGCTGGTTTGGTTACATTCAGTTAAAGACCCCACTTCACGGCTAGTAAAATGGAAATTAAGACTCTTAGAGTACGAGTACGATGTTATTCACAAGCCTGGGAAAATAAACAAAAACGCAGACGCTTTATCCCGGAACCCTCCTACAGTCTGTCTCCCTTTGATTCCACGAGAAGACAAGGAGTTCAAAGTGCCAATACCAAACCCGGACCCTCAGCCGGATACCATTGGTCGACGCATCCATGAATTGCGACGAGATCGGGAGAAAAGACCAACATACACGGAAGATACCAGCAGTTCTGATGAAGCGACAATCACGCCTCAACCCCGATCAATTAGAAGAAGGAAAATACATCAAGATCCAACCGACAGGATCACACCAATCATAAAATCACCATTACCTACCCCTTCACAAAATCTGTTGGAACTACGGGATGATATCAACCTAACCTCTCCATTTATGCCAATAGCGCATTCCACTCAAACCGCTGGTCATTTCATACCAAGTCCAACCACTTCCGAGACTCCACAAAATACTGAAGATTTAATATCTTTCGACGAAGAGGAAAACAGTCAGACTACCATAAGGCCTGCGTCTACTGTCGTGGAACTACCTGACCCTCCTACACCACCAACAGACGGACCAGATGTCCAAGGTTTACAACCACCCCTACAACCTGCCAGACCGCAGACTCCACCGGGTACACAAATTCAAGAAAGCACTCCAATGCACTTTAGTAATACTCTGCCCATCTGCTATGAATCAGCAGCGGACTCATTATCATCACACCCAGAAGACTCATCATCGGAAGAAGAACAAGATGATCACGGCCGCTGTAAAATAATAAATTGCGAAGAAACGCTCATCACCACAAAGGGAAACTACGCACACTTGACATCCGCAGATTGCCAACTAATTGATCCTGGAGGAAGAATGCTTGTCGATGTTGGCTATCTCGGAAAGGAGGACCTCTGCAACAATAATCCAAAGAAAGGACAAGTCATTACCACATCCAGGCAAGAATTTCAAATCTTTACCGTTTTTGTTACACGGAATTTTTGGGAAGAAATCAAAGAAGAAGACGTCGTTTCGGCACTGCAAAACTTGAGAACCGCTCTCAGAGAAACCAGGACAACAAATATTCGACTGACTATAACCAGGAAGCAGGATCGACCTACCATTCAGAGATATCAAGCCCTGATTAATAAAGTATTTAAAGATACCAGCATAGAGCTTACCCTATGCCTGGGAACAATAAGGTTACCATCTGAAAACATCCGAAAACAAATAATAGAGGAAGCCCATAGCAGTTTATTAGGAGGACATACAGGAGTAACAAAAACCTACAAACGTATAAGAGCAAAATATTCATGGCCAGGAATGAGAAATGATATTCAAGAGTTCATCAGGAAATGCAAAAGCTGTCAGGAACAGAAGTTAGTAAGAGCGAAAACTCGACAACCGATGCTGATCACAGACACACCATTGGAAGCGTTTGATAAAATCGCTCTAGACACTGTTGGACCACTCCCTGAAACTTCTGGGGGAAACCGCCACATCTTAACCATGCAGGATAACTTGACCAAATATTGCATAGCCGTTGCACTACCAAACATCAAAGCTACAACCATAGCTGATGCGTTCGCGAGACATTTCATTTCAATTTTCGGAACACCTCGTGAAATTTTAACGGATAGAGGAACGAGCTTTATGGGAAAAGTCATGACGCACTTGGCAGAAATTTTCAAAATTAAACAAGTTACTACTTCAGGTTACAGACCACAAACCAATGGTTCTCTGGAGAGAAGTCATATCGTACTTATAGAATACTTAAAACATTACATGGATTCATACGAGGACTGGGACCTGTACCTACCTTTCGCAACGCTATCCTACAACACGTCAGTTCACGAAGCTACCAATTTCACCCCGCACGAGCTGATCTTTGGAAAACCAGCCCGACAACCAAGTTCTTTTCCAGAGGGAGAAGAATTGGATACTTATGGAACTTACCTCACTCATCTAATCACAAGACTGACTGAAACCCGCAACATAGCAGCAGATAATTTAAACACCGCAAAGGACGATCGCAATACAAACCGGACAAATGGGTAGTTGGCTCAAGGAGTACCGCACCGGGCCCGTTATAAGGTCACAGGGACCTTTCCAACCAGGCAGCGGCAAGTTCAACCTTGGACGTGCCAGCCAGACACGAGACCCAAAGGCAATCGACCAGGGAACCTCAATGGCATCGCAACGAGGAAAGGAGAACCGACAACCTGCGGTGTCCTACATCTGGGAGAATGGGTTGCTCCTGGCCCAGATCACCGATGACAACGTCACAACCTGGACGCCGGGTGATAGCCTGAGGAAACGCAGGAAACTGCGCCCAGGCACCCCTCCACCAACATGGGACCAGCCACTCCAAGGACCAGCATCCAACCGATCAACCAGCAACGGTGGCCATCAATCAAAGACTCCCTAAGCTAAGTCCCGACATATACACAATTACATACACGCACACCACACATCGCAATAGTTCAGTTCAAAAGTAATAGAATCATTTGGCAATTTTGGTGTACTCATCCGACTCCGAATGGTGAAAGCATCGTAACAAACGATGTTTCATCTTAGAGGGGAGATGTTACGTATCCGTCTCGGAAATTTCCTTATATGGTGTTACAAACCCTTCTCAAGAAATTTCCTTATATGGAATCGGATGTGTGCACCCGACACCAACCGTCTTCTAGAAAATTCGAGACCAACGCAAAGCAAGGGCGCGGTCCTACGGGTCACGTAGAGTCAGTCCCCACCACCCTTTTTACTCTAGTTTTTGAGTATAAAAAGGGTGGCGACAAGGGCACCTCGGGTCTAGTTGAAGTCCAGAATCAGTTCGATACACGTCAGTACGTTCTTTTTCGGATAATCTCTGCAACGAGGAAACTCTGCGAGATCGGGTATTCAAGTCCCTTTCAAGCACTCACAGTAACTATACAGTACGTTGTCGGCTGTTAAGCATTATTATAATCGTTGTAATCCGCCCCCGTTTGCTCGTGTTCGTGAAAACCGAGAAGGATTAGATTCTTGCTTCGCGGAATCGAAACTAAACTTTATTTATTCAACTCATTTCAAACGTGCAACCTAGAGTTCAATTCATTGAATACCGCGACAATTACACACAACAATTGTAAGGTCCGGAATAGAGAATAAACTCATACTAGTTTAATTTACATACTATTGTACAATTATATTTACTGTCCAGAAACCCACTAAGGTGTACCTTTACCGCTCGAGGTACATCAATCAAGTTACGAGACCTAATACTAACGCTTCCTGCGGCTCCCTACGTTATCCATACGTAGGTTCGTCCGCATATCACTCTCCTGAGGCTCCCTACGTTAGCTATACGTAGGTTCGTCCTCCACTCTACACCTTTCCTGTGGCTCCCTACGTTAGCCATACGTAGGTTCGTCCACCATAGCCAACCTCCTGGAGCTCCCTACGTTAGCCATACGTAGGTTCGTCTCCACGTCTACTTCCTTAGGCTCCCAGTGTTAATAACAACACTGGTCAAGCCATTAACAATTACCATTTACCTAAATTAAGGCCCGGCTACGCAGCCGCCCCCTCCGGCTCGTAACATTTTGCATACTATTGCGACGACAGCCGCGGATCGGCGTCGCGCATCGCGGGCCCGCGCCGCGGCGGCATCCCCACTTCCGTGCGATTAGACTATAAGTAGGACCGATCGATGCGATGATCGATGAGTTGCCTCGGGGCTTCGGCCCCGAGGGGACCTCCTAGGAGGTCCGGACCGGAGCACCAGAGCTCTCGACGCCATGGGTTTCCTGGCGAAGAGATTTCTGGCCAACGGGCCGTAGCATTGCACTACGCTACGACCTGGCAGCTCCTATAGGTCCAGCGGCCGTAGGCGCCTAGCCTCGTCAGTCCCGTGGTTGACCCGGGGTGACCAAGCTAGTGCGCGTTCATAATCTCTGCTGGTGCTTCCGCGGGGATTCCGAACGCTAGTCTACACGGCACCGTATTCTGCCTTTGGCAGCCGATTCCGTCCAGCTTCGCGGCGCTACCCAGGCTGGCCAGGATTGGTCGTCGTCTCGTTCGCTGCTCGGTTCTACCTCAGCGTACGAGAAGACGAGCCGCGTGAGACAAACGGGCAACAACTCCACCGCAGCGCGAAACACCGCAGCGCGATTGAATAAAATACCGTCGGCCCAATCGGGTCTTTCCTTTCCCGACTTGTGCGTTCACTTCTTCGGCACTCGATAGTGCCTCGTCGCTTTCGCTGAATTGTTCGCGTTCGCGCTCCGCTTGCGCCCGCGCTCCGCGCATACCAGCGTGCGTCCGTTTAGCTTGTAAGAGCGTTAGGTATAAGTTCCGCGTGATTTCTGTGACGGACCGGGTTCCGACCGTAGTACGTAAGATCTGTACATTAGTTTTAAGGAAAACGGCTCCACTCGTCTAACCACCAGACCATCTTCTGATTGTAGTATCCGAGGCCGGAAAACACCGCCCGACCACCAGCGAGGCGAGGATAGCCGCCACGCTGTACACGTAGTAGCCAGTAGCAGTTTACCTTTTTTTTGAATAAACGTATATATTTTTCTACATAACACTGCCTCGTTATTTACCGACCTGTTCCCTTGCGAACCCTGGCACGGGGAAACCGACCGCGGTGCGCAACGCCGTGCGCACCGAACCGACCGACCCCGTTACACTATGTTTAATTCAATTCTAGTGCAGCTGTGACAGTTGTGAATCTGTGTATTTTGAATACTTACGGTACTTTATGCAATCTTTTGTACATTAATTACCCTTTCTTAATTACAATTCTGATTCTGATTTTGATTCTGATTTGGAAAGTGTTAGTTCAGTATTGGTTAATACGGCTGGTGCTCAGGGAGGCATACGCTGCGGTAGTCCGTCCTGCATGATACAATTGTAAGGATATACATAGAGGCCGCGAACTCGCGAGCCCCTGCGGGCCCGCAACCGTACCACCGCCGACTCGCGCCTAGTGCCGACACCGGCACCAGGTGGCGACCGCGCGGATCGCGAACCCGCGAGGCAAACGGCCTCGCGAGGATTGATATACCGCGGCGCGAGCCGACTAAAGCAGATCGGTTCTCCGAGCGTATCCCACCGAAATGCGCCACAGCGAGACGGATCTTTATTTTTGGTATTGCCTTACTCTCTCTCCTCCAGCAGTGTTCAGTGACGAGACGCGTTTGCGACCGCCACTGAAGGTATCACTGTTCCGCCAGCCACTGTCGGGGATACCCCAGACGGCTTCCTGACCGCCGGGCCAGACCATACGCTCGCCGGGTGTCCGCCGGAGCCACGGTCTTCCCACTGTCGGGACGAACGCGACGCGTATCGCGACCGTTCGCCCCAGATGTGACATCCGACTCCGCAATTACCCAGCATTCCCGCTACCTCCGCGCCGAACCGAACCGCCGGACCGTGACCGCGCCGGGCCGCCGAACCGAACCCGCGTCGAACCGCGCCGAACCGCGCCGAACCGTAGCTATAAGTCGTAATTGTAAGCCGTAGGTATAAGCCGCGTAGCCGTCAGCCGTTAGAGTAAGCACTAGTAAACTGAGAGGAAGCTCAGGGCCGTAGATTAAGTATCCTGTATATATAAACATTTAGTTTAGAATAAAGACCTATCATTTACACAAACACTCGCCTCACTCATTCTCGAGTCCCCCGGCCAACCGACTGAGTCGGCACCCACCGGCGGGAAGGAACCGTCACACAATGTCTTTATGGTTTTCTATACATACATATATGCGTTATAGTTCCTTACATTCTTTGAATTTCTTGACCGTGGACCTCATATGACTTTCTTATAGGAGTGTCTGGCTTGGTTTAGCACCTATATGCCTTTTCTATTAATTGGTATTAAAGGGGGTTTAATGGAACTGCATCATTTAAACTGACTATGGTATGAGGAGTTTAATTAATTATCTACATCGGTATACTTATTAAATTGATTATATTTGGAGTGTTCTCGTTACATATTACATATACACATATGTTCATAGTAATTTTGATCTATTGTAGTGTAGTTTAGTTTTCTTGTACCTTTATATTATGATATAGTAGTAATATGGTTGTATGTGGGGTTTATTATTGATTGTTTATTATTGATTAGATTTCACCACGCGCTGTATTGCATCGACTTACCTGTATCAGTGTTAATATTAATACCATACTTATCGGAGCGGTATTATAATCCAGTAACAATCTAATCTACACAATTTATAACTATTTGAATTGTTTGATCTGCCTTATGGTTTATGCCGATTTAGGTCTCATGTGCTCCCCATATTATATCAGATGGGTATTTCTGATGTTAACAGTTCTGTCTCTTCCTATTATTCTCATTAAGAGGTATATGTTGCTACTTATCTTTATTGATGATTTGCTCGCAATAATTTCTAATTGTTTTTTATTGCCTTCATTTGATCATTGATTGTACTCCATCATGTTCGCTTGCCAACCACATTGAGGTTGTGGTCGCGTAAATGTTCCTGCAAGTAAATTTAAGTAACTTAATAGTTTCAATGAACGGTTTCAATTATTAGTATTACATTACGCTCACCTATTTATTTTCTTCCCAGCTTACTTTCTGGTTATACCCTATACTCTATATTTTATACTGTACCTTATTTACCTTTACCTCTGATAATAATTAGTAGCATTCTATGTTATGTTATGTTTGCTTCTCTTCTCTCATGGCTGGCTTGCTATTGGCTATCTGTATGGCGACTTTATTTTACGTTACGGTGCACATCCTTGGTTTATTTCATCTCAAATTTATGGTTTATCTTGAGTTTAATTTTATGTGATTATATTGTGCGCTAGTGTTGAATGTTAAATATTCCTCTTCTGCTATTTGGCTGCTCGGCTGTATGTATGTATGTTTGACGTGTTAGGTTTTGGAGGTTTTCTTGGTCATTTGCTTATGTCCAGTTCACATATGCTCGCTTGCCTGCTTGCGTGCAATACTACTTATGTTTACTCCACAGTTTCTCACGTTCTCATATTGCTCACTGTTTCTTTTACTGTTAACTATTCATTAACTGCTCTATTGCACTAGATGCATTAGATGCATATATATATATTTATTTCCCGTTGTATTTGTGATTTGATTTAACCAGTTTTAGTATGTTTAGTATGTTTAGTATGCTTATTATGACAGCTATTATTGAATGTATGGGCTCCACTATTCTATTCATGGGCTTCATGTGCTTATTAATTCCTATTCATTATTCATTATTTATTTATTCATTCACTCATTCATTTATTCATTTATTTATACATTTATTCTTTACTCATTATTTATTCATTATTTATCGTTGCATATTTGGGGCATTCGAAGCGCTCCTCGAAGCGCTATGCTTGTCATGAGCGTATGTGTGTGTGTGTAAAGTATGTATGGGACAGGTCATCGAGGATTGCAGCCTACCAAGATGTGGCACGGTCAACCGGGGAAAGGACTCGCCCCGGGCCCTGGCCGTGTTGAAGAGCAAGCCCTGTTAAAACAGGTGAACACATGGCGCGACCACCCGGAATGGGCTTACTTCGGTTCCCGGTCGCGGCCGAAGAAAAATCCTGTGCCTTACCGTACAGGTTGAAAATGTCCTACCGCTGGATCGGAGGTGCAACGGCGTGGATCCGCAGATGCAGCATGTGCCTAGCGCATGGCGTTTTTGCGGGCGGCCGCAATAACGCGAAATGCGTTGAAGTGCCGAAGCGTCGTTGTGGCTATACGCTGGTATTCCTTTATGAATTCTAACGAGTGAAAAGGTGCCGGCGGCCCACGTTAGGGGAGAAGTTTTAGTGGGTAGTATGTCCAGCCTCGGGAGTGCCCACACTGGGCTGCCTGTCTAGGTCGCCCATTCAGGGCTGTGGCCTACACTTGGGCTAAACTCAACCGTTAAGGGTTGGGTTGCCAGGTTGCCCCCTTCTGGCGTTGCCTCTTTGGGTGTGCCCTCACCTCACGGGCGCCGGTCTGCCCCTTCAGGGCGGACAGGAGTCCCACACTGCCCGGGTCCCCTCTAGCCGAATAGACGAAAAAGGAAACCAACCCGCGCGTGCGCAAACGCATTTCCTCTTCCAACTGAACCGAAAAAAAAAAGGTTCCAGGGGGACCCACGGACCTGGCCAAGTGTACTGGCTGCGCGGGGAGGTGATACCCCGACGTGGCGCGTCCCCAGGTGGCGGATAGGGGAATGCTCGCCATGCACTTTTCGGAGTGCATGGAGTGTCGGAGTGAAATAAAATAGCTCCCGCGGACCAAACACCAAGGGAAGGAAAACCCATCAAAACCTCCCCTGTTACTGGGGGATACAATACAGACACGGTAACCCCTGCCTGTCGTACAAGGCGACTGAAAGGGGAGCGTTTGCTGCTGTCCAAGTAGCCTCGCAGATGACCCGGGGCGATGCCGGTGGGATCTACGGATGCTGGCAGGGCCACCCTTGCCGGTAAGGCCTGGGTCGGAGAGGCGAAAAGGTGGCTGCAGCGTCGTTCAATTCTCCAGGGGCCAGGCTGCGTGGCGGTCGGGTGCGGGTAGCGAACCCGGAGTGCCCTAGCAATGATACCGTAACCCAGTGGTCACATTTCGCTGGAACGGGGGGCTTGCGTTCATTGGCCGGCCCGCGAGGATGACAACCGCTATAAAAAATCTCTAGCCCCAAGCTGCGGTACGCGGTGATGAGGGCGCCCCTGGAGTCAGCGCCAGGGGTGGCTGATGGGTGTATCAGTCTCTAGCGGCCAACCCCGGGATATCTGGCGACCACCCGTGTGTACAAGCCTTACACGGGTAATGCGGCTCTGCCCGAGTGGACCCACAGACCGACCCACTCGTGAGAACACTATGGATGACTTGAAACTAAAAACGCCAACAACAACAACGAACACTGGATGGGACGTACCGACGACGACTGCGGCTGTTCAACAGGACGCGAGACGGGAAACGGGCGCGGAGGATATGGCGCAGCCCAGCACTAGCAGGGTAACGGATGCACGCCGCCTATCCGTCCGATTGACTAGGGCGGATGTGGAGTGGCCTCCCCTGAGGCCGGTACAAGGAGGGGCCGGAGATTCCCCGGCGGCCTCTGATGCCCCCGCATCCAGAGAGAGTGCGGTGGACTTGGACTCGGACGAGTCACTCTCCTCGGCAGTATCTCTGGAGGCACGGCGCACGAGCAAGAGGGGTCGCCCACCGACCACGGGCCAGTACGTGTGGCTCGCGGCGGCTAAGCAGAGAGTCCTGGATGTCCAGCGCCGGGAAGTTGACCTGCTGGAGGAGAGGAGGGTGCTCGATCCTAACGAGGACCCTATAGAACCGAGTCGGGGTAGCAGGTCCCTCCCGGACCCTGAGGACCTGGCGGAGGAGGTCAAGTCCCCACGCGCGACCTTATTGCGCAGTCCTTGGAGCCTCCAAGGGGCTGAAAGGAACATTTGTTCGCAAGCTGAGGATAGCCTCCCGCTACCTTAAGGCCATCCACACGGAAGCAGGAATCAGGGCTGCACCTGCCAGGGCCGATAAAGAGGTGAAGGAGCTTCGCGAACAGCTGAAGCTGCGGGAGGAGCAAGTGGCTGCCCAGGAGGCCCAAATCAACATCCTGCAAAATAGCCTGGCAGTCATTACGTGCAGGGTCGCTGCCACAGAGGTGCCGGCGCCTGAAGGCACCGGCCCATCCAAAAGGTCGGCGAGGCACGGCTCGCCGTTCTCTGGCGAAGATGCGGGCAGGAAAAGGAGGAAGGACGCAGTCGAAGCTTTCGACTTACCGTCTTGCCTGCCTGAATGTCCCGTGGTGCAAGTCCCAATCCCAGCTGCTGCACCTGGAAAAGAGGAGGGGAAGGTTGGTGGCCTCGAGCTCGACCTGATGAGGGGATTTGCGGCTCTCCTCGAAAAGGGCCTGTCGGGGCTCCGGGCGAAGTTCAAAGCCGCTATTGCAGCCGTCCATCCCCCGCCTAAGAGGGCGGAGCGTGTTGAGGGGGGAGCTGCGGCTGCGACCATCCCCACTGCATCGAGGAAGGAAGCTGAGAGGCGAGTGCGGAATAGGACCCTGCCTGCCACGGAGCCGTTGCCGGGGCCCCCCTCAGCACCCGACCAACCGGCATCATTTGTGGAGGCTAGAATGGCCCGGATTGTCGAAGAACATCGGAGGACGGCGGATGGGACCTGGGTGACGGTGGTCGGCAGCCGTGCTAAAGCTGCAGAGAAGAAGGCGGAATTGGCCAAGGCCCCTCCCTCCCAGAGCACCAAGGTGGTTGCCCAGAAGGGGCAGAAGAGAGGGGCGGCACCGGCGGTTAAGGGGCAAAGGGCCCAACCTGCCAGGCAGAAGGCCCCCCCCCGCCCTCCTCGTACTGCGGCGGTTACCATCAACCTAGCTGCCGAGGCTAAGGTCTCATACGCCGAGGCCATGCTCATGGCCCGGGAGCGGGTCAAGTTGGAGGAGCTGGGCATCACGGCGTTGATGCCCAGAAGAACTCAGACCGGTGGCTTGGTCCTCGAGTTACCTGGGGAGGACAGGACGGAGGAAGCTGCCAAGTTGGCTGACCAACTCCGCCAGGTGTTCAGTGGCACCGAGGTGAGGGTTGTCCACCCCATAAAAATGGGCGAGGTTAGGGTGATCGGTCTCGACGACTCGGTCACTCCGGCGGAGGTGGAGGCCGCATTGGCCTCTGCGGGGGGTTGCTCCGCTGAAGAAATTAAAATGGGGGAGATTCGCACCTCCCCCCAAAGGGCGGGGACTGTCTGGGCGAGATGCCCTCTAGCGGCACTCAAAAAGTTATCCGCCTCTGGGAGGGTTCTGGTCGGGTGTACCTCGGCCAGAATACAGGCGCTACCACTGCGGCCATTGCAGTGCTATCGCTGCCTGGAAAGAGGGCATGTTAGGCAGCGATGCACCTGCGAAGCTCATAGGTCCGACCGCTGCTATGCGTGCGGAGAGTCGGGCCACGTGGCCAGCAACTGTAGCGCCACCCCGCGGTGCCCCCTCTGTGCGGACCTGGGGCGGCCCGCGGGGCATCGATTGGGGGCAAAAGGTTGTGCCCCCTCCTCCTCCCAGAGGAAGAAGAAGAGTGCCGTTGAAGGGGCAGGAACAGCCGCAAGGACCAAGCCTGCGAAGGCGAAGAAGGGGGGCAAGAAAAATCCCCCTGCCAAGTCGGCGAGTAAAAATGACGCGGAGGCGGCTCGTGAGGCCTAGGTATGGGGCCCAAGGGCCCTATACTTCAGGCCAACTTGAACGACTCGGCCAGGGCTCAGTACATGTTGTTCCAAACCCTGGCCGATTGGAAGGCTGGGTTGGCGGTGGCCGCGGAGCCGTACCGAGTCCTCGACAGACCAGATTGGTTCGGGGACGAGGACGGCTCCGTGGCGATTATTGGCACCGGAGTGCCCCCACACCCCGCCCCACTGGAACGGGGCCGGGGGTTCGTCGGCGTGCTGTGGGGTTAAATTGCGGTGGTGGGGCTCCATACCCCGCCCAGATGGCCTCTCGCGCAATATGAACAATACCTGGACCGGGTGGGGGACTTTGTCTCCCGTTGTTCCCCCGGCCAGTGCTATTCCTCGGGGACTTTAATGCCCACGCGTCACTTTGGGGCTCTCCGAGGACAAACGCGAGAGGCAGGGCGGTCGTAAATTGGGCGGCGGGGCTAGGACTCCACCTTCTCAATGTGGGGTCCGTTAGCACCTGCGTGCGTGCCCAGGGGGAGTCTATAGTCGATTTGTCGTTCGCGACTCCCATGGCCGCGCGTATGGTGCAGAGATGGAGGGTGGTGGAAGAGGCAGTCACACTTAGTGACCATCTACACATCCGCCTCGACCTTACCACCACCGCACGCCACCCCTATGGACCGCCACCGCTACGGTGGGCGCTGAAGAGGATGGACGAGGACGTGCTGATGGCTGCAGCCCTGGCTCTGGCCTGGCTGCCAACACCTGCCGGGCCGGTCGCGGACATTCGGGAGGAGGTAGAATTGTTCCGGGGAGCCATGAAGGCGGTGTGCGACGCCGCCATTCCCCGGGTCAAGAACCTCCCCAGGCGGGCCGCCTACTAGTGGACGGGCGACATTGGTGATCTGAGACGAGATTGTCTCGCAGCCCGTCGCCAACGGCAAAGGGCCCGCAGAAGAAGGACATTCCGCGACCCAGCGTGGGAGGAGGATCTGTACGGGCAGTACCGAGTTTTGGGAACTTCCCTGCAGACGGCTATCAAGGAGTCTAAATCCCGCGCATGGGACGAGCTCCTAGGCTCTCTCCAGAAGTACCCATGGGGGCGCCCATACAAAATGGTGGTGGGCAAGCTTAGGCCCTTGGCGCCCCCGGTCACGGAGTGCCTCGACCCCCGGATTTTGTGGCGGGTAGTCGACACTTTGTTCCCACGAGAGAGGGAACACACCCGCCCCCCGCCGGACCACGAGGAGCTGGTTTAGTCCGACGAACTGGGGGTCACGGAGGAGGAGCTGGCCGGGGCAATTAAACGGATGGGGGCCCGAAACACTGCTCCGGGCCCCGACGTCGTTCCCGGCCGTGCCTGGGTGAAGGCTCTACGCGTCCTCAGTCCGAGATTGAGACGCCTCTCCAGCGCCTGCATTAAGGAAGGTGTCTTCCCAGAACAGTGGAAGACGGGTCGGCTAGTCCTCATCCGGAAGGATGGGCGGCCCGCCGACAGTCCCTCGGCCTAGCACTATCGTGCTGTTGGACGAGGTGGGGAAGTTGTTCGAGCGGATTCTGATATCCCGCCTCGTCCAACACCTGTCCCAGGAGGGTCCCGACTTGACCGAGTCGCAATATGGCTTCAGGCGGGGGCGCGGCACTATCGACGCAATCCAGTCGATGCGCTCCCGCTGCGACTCGGCCACATCCCGGGGCAGGGTGGCGTTAGGCGTTAGTCTAGACATCGTCAACGCCTTCAACACCCTGCCTCAAGGGACGATAAGGGGGGCGCTGATACGCCACAAGGCGCCCCCCTACATGAGGAGGATCGTCGGCGACTACCTCCGGGACAGGAAGATTGTGTACAGGGGCCGGGATGGCTAGATGCACGAGAGGGACGTGGACTGTGGCGTACCCCAGGGTTCTGCGAAAGGTCCCACACTTTGGGACCTGGGGTACGACCCGGTCTTGCGGGTCGAGCTCCCGACGGGTGTGAGCCTCACGTGCTTCGCAGAAGATACGCACGTGTTGGCCGTCGGACGGGGGTGGAAAAGGACTAGCCTCCTCGCCGAGATTGGCGTCGCTGCCGTTGCCGCGGGGATCCGGCGGCTGGGGCTCCAGCTAGCTCCCTACAAAAGCGAGGCGATGTGGTTCTACTCGCCTCGGCGTGGGGTTGCGCCACCGCCCCAGTCGGTGGTCCATGTGAGTGGATTCGACGTCCAGGTGGGGAAGGGCCACACGTACTTGGGCCTCCACCTGGATAGCCACTGGCGCTTCGAGGAGCACTTCGGTCGTCTGGCCCCTAGACTAGACAGGGCAAGCAACGCGCTTGCCCGTCTACTGCCCAATATCGAGGGGTCCAACGAGAAGGTGCGCCGTCTCTACGTGGGGATCGTGCGGAGCATGGCCCTCTATGGTGCGCCCGTATGGGCCAACGCCCTGATGGATTCCCGGCGAAGCCAGCAACTGCTGCGCCGGACTGAGAGGAGGATAGCCATCAGGGTAATCAGAGGTTACCGCACGGTCCGCTACGAGGCGGCGATGACCCTGGCGGGGGTTGTCCCCTTCAAGTTCCAGGCGGAGGGTGACGCCAAAGTCTTCTGGCGTCTGCGTGCCCTTCCTCTTGACGGGATCCCGCCAGAAGAGATGACCGAAGCTGTTGCTACGATTAGGCGCCAGGCCCGGCAGAGAGCCCTGGGTCGGTGGGGGCGCGAGCCCGTCGAGAGCGGCGCCACCGCCCAGCGCGTGGCCGGGGCGGTCCTTCCAGTGCTCAAGAAATGGAGGGACCGCGGCCACGAAAGGCTCACGTTTAGGACCACACAGGTGCTCACCGGACACGGTTGTTTCGGTGAGTTCCTGCACTGGATCCGGGCGGAGGGGACGGCAGCATGCCATCACTGCGGGGTGGGGCGGGACACCGCGCAACATACCCTGGAGCACTGTCCAGCGTTTGCGCGGGCCCGTCACGCCCTACGGTGCGAAGTTGGTGGTGATCTCTCGCCGGCGGCACTTGTCAAAGAGATGCTCGGCGGCGAGAATCAGTGGAGGACGGTGACCGATTACTGTGAGACGGTCATCGCCCTGAAGGAGGAAGCGGAGCGGGGTCAGGACAGAACCGACCCCATCCGCAGAAGAAGGAGGGGGCGTCGTCGGGGGAGACCCCCTGACGGCGTCACCTGAGGGAGATGGGGCAGTGGGCCGTGAAGATGTTACATACCAGGCCCACCGCCCCCAACGGGGAGAAGAGGATGGGGGGAGCACCCTCTCCCCCTGCAGAGGAGTTCTGTGGGGGGACACCAGTCACCCCCCGGAAGAGGAGCACCGGGGAGGGGCGAACGTCCCTCCCCCAACACCGATCGCGCGGCCACGCGAAACTTATGCGGGGCCGCAGGGGGGCGAAGCTGGGGCCTCGGTCCCGATTGCACGCGGCCCGAGGAGTGCCGTCATCGGGTGTGGCTCCCGATGGCGGCGGAGTTTGGCACGTAGGGGTAGGGCCAAAGCTAGACCCTCCCCCGAGCAAGGCGGCGTCGACGCATCATGGGTGTTTGGGCCCCGGTGTTGTTCGTCAGAGGTCCCGGGGCCCTCCCCAACACACAGCGTAGGCCACCGTGAAAGTTTTAGGTGGTAAAAATCCGGCACTACCCTCAGCTCCTCCCCAGAAGGGCTGGAGGCGTCTTTCGAAGATTTCCCCCACGTAAAAAAAAAAAGGTTTCAGGGGGAATCCATTGTGGATCTGGGCTGGGCGTCCCCAGTGGCCGGGCGCATGGTGCAAAATTGGAGGGTGGCGGCGAGGGAGACGCTGAGTGATCATCTATACAACACCTTCAGCAACTCCCTCCCCGCCGCCCCCAGGCCGGCGCGTGGCCCGCCACTGCGTCGCTGGGTGCTGAAGAGGCTGGACAAGAACATGCTGATGGCCGCAGCCCTTGCCGGGCCGGTCGCGGACGTTGAGGGGGAGGCCAAGTGGTTCCGGGAGGCGATGACCACAATATGCGACACCGCCATGCCCCGGGCCCGGCGCCTGCCCCCCCGGAGTGCGGTGTACTGGTGGTCGGGCGACATTGCGGATCTCCGATCCGAGTGTCAGTACGCCCGGCGCCAGTGGCAGCGCGCCCGACGGGCTCGAGTCCGCGACCCGGCGAGGGAGGATCTGCTGAGGGGCACATACGAGGTCTTCGTGGTAGCCCTGAGGCAGGCCATCAGAGACGCGAAATCCCGGGCTTGGGAGGAGCTCCAGGGCTCTCTGGACGCGGACCCGTGGGGGCGCCCTTAACGGATGGTCAGGGGCAAGCTCCGCGCACGGGCGCCCCTGATCTCGGAGAGCCTGTACTCCCAGCTGTTGACGCGGGTAATAGACACCCTCTTCCCCCGTTTCGGGGGAACGTCGCACCCGCGCCACCAGCAAGGGCCGGCGGAGCCCGTCGCCTGGTCCGCCGACCTGGGGGCCACAGAGGAGGAGCTGGACGATGCCGTCAGAAGGCTCGGGGCCAAGAACACCTCCCCGGGCTTGGACGGCATCCCCGGCCGCGCCTGGGTTATTGCGTCAGGCGTCCTAGGTCCGAGGCTGTGCCGCCTCTTCAGCGCCGCTTTGGAGCAGGGGGTGTTCCCCTCGATTTGGAAGGAAGGGCGGCTGGTCCTCCTCCGAAAGGACGGACGGCTCGCAGATTCTCCCTCTGCGTACCGGCCCATTGTGCTGTTGGACGAGGTGGGAAAGCTCTTCGAGCGTGTCATCGCAAACCGCCTCGTCCACCACCTATCGACCGTTGGCCCCGATCTGGCCGACATCCAGTTCGGGTTTCGCGAGGGTTGCAGCACCATCGTCGCTATCCAACGGGTGCGCACCGTCGCCGAGTCGGCCACGTCCCGGGGTGGAGTGGCGCTGGGCGTCTTCTTGGACGTTACAAACGCGTTCAACACCCTGCCCCATGGGACGATACGGGGGGCACAACGTCCCCCCGTATCTGCACAGGATCATCGGGGCCATCCTATATGGCAGGTGGATACTGTACACGGGTCGGGACGGTACGCTGCACGAAAGGGAGGTCGACTGCGGAGTGCCCCAGGGGTCCAAACTGGGCTCCCCCTTATGGAACGTGGGATACAAAGGGGCGCGGCGTGGCGGGTGATTCTCCCGCCCGGGGTGTGGGCCACGGTATTCGCAGATGAATACTACCTGCTGGCCACCGGGCGGGACTGTTTGAGGACCTGCCGTGGTGCCGTGGTGGGGGTTGCCATCGTGTGAAAAGCGATCCGGGGGCTGGGGCTGGCGCTGGATCCTCTCAAGACCGAGGCCATGTGGTTCGTCGAGCCTCGGCGTGCGGTAGCTCCTCCGGCCCAGCTCTGGTTCGAGGTCCACGGGTGCCGGATCGTGATCGGCCGGGGTCTTCGATACCTCGGCCTGTATCTCGACAGCCACTGGCGGTTCGATGTTCACTTCGACCGCCTGGCTCCCCGATTGGAACAGGTGGCGACCAATCTTGGCCGCCTGCTGCCCAACCTCGGGGGGCCGGGAGTGAGAGTTCGCCGCCTATACGTGGGAATCGTCCAGTCCATAGTCCTAAACGGGGCTCCGATATGGGCCGGCGATCTGGCGGTCAGCAGGCACAGCTGCACTCTGCTGCGGCAGGTGGAGCGCCGGCTGGCCATCAGGATCGTGCCGGGCTACTGCACGATCCCCTACGAGGTGGCGATTGTCCTGGCGGGTCTCATCCCACTCCGGTACCAGGCGGAGGTCGAATCCAGTACATACTGGTATTCGCGAGCCCTCCGCCAGGCCGGGGAAGGCCCGCCGGGGTCGACGGTCGAGGAACACCGGAGCCAGGCCCGACAGGTCGCGGCGGAAAGGTGGCAGAGATCCCTAACAGGGGGGTCTGCCGCCGGAAGCCGCGCCGTCGGGGCGGTCCTGCCGATGATATCGGAGTGGCGGGACCGCGGCCACGGCGGCCTGTCGTTCCGGGTCACACAGGTGCTCTCCGGATACGGGGTGCTCGGGCTGTTCCTGTGCCGGAGGAACAGGGAATGGAGCACCCACTGTTGGCTCTGCGGGGCGGCGCGGGACACCGCACAACACACGCTGGCGGAGTGCCCGGTGTTTGCGGTGGCCCGCCATGCCCTGACGGCAGAAATAGGGGAGGATCTCTCGCCGGCAGGCGTCGTGAGACAGATGATTGCCGGCGAGACAGAATGGAGGACCGTGACCACCTTCTGCGAGGAGGTCATGGCCCTCAATGAGTGGTTCGAGCGGGATCGTGAAGGGTACGATCCCGGTCGGTGAGGTCGCGGACGTGGGACGCGACGACGACGCCAGGATCCGCCGCCGTAAGGGGCGCGGGTGGGCGATGGCGGCTTTCGCTGTTCGACCCCCGGCGCGACGGATGCGGGACGGGGTAGTGTAGCGGGAGGGCCCGTGTGCCCTCCCGCCTCCTGGGGAGATTTTACGGGGGGTGTTTCCTGTGGGGGTGGGAGGGGTCGCGGTGTACCCTCCCGCCCCGGACGAAATGAGCCCGGACCCCGGTCGGACTTGGGGGCGTGCGGGTGGGGAACCCGTTCTCAATCGTAGGGCGCTCTCCGTCTGCCTCGGGGGCACCGAGTGACTCCAGGCGGAGAGTGGCGATTTCCCCCCACGTTGGGAGTGGCGCTGGCCCCCGCAGTGGGGGGGGGGGGGGTGCAGCGGAGCCGAGGGAGTCCCCCTGGAGGGTGGCCGACCACGGCTCACCGCAGCCCACAGTGGGACGACTCGGCGGGCCGCAGGCGCCCTGTTTGGGCGCCATTGCACGCGGACCCGGGGTGTAGTCGGCACCGGAAGCCGACGGAGCGAAGTGCTGCGCCTGATCTTCCTCGCGCGCGGGCGGGGGGTTGCTCCTCCCCGTAGCCTGTGAGGAGATCGAGGCGCGGGGACTGCAGGCGGTACGGGCTGGGGTCCCGGCCGCCATTCCACGTAGTTCCCCCGCGATGGAGCCGGCACCGGGTACGACCCCTGGTGCCGGCTGGGGGAGTTGTTACATCCCCGGTGAGGTGTGCCTTCAGCGCACGGCGGGGGTGGCTCCGGAGTTATAGTAATCAAATCCCGGAGCCTCTGCCATACGCCAGAGGAGGTCGCCGTGGGGTTTTAGTCAGTAGGAATGTGACACTCTCCCGCTGCCCTCCCCCAGGGGCGCGGGGGGTCTTATGCAAGATTTTCCCACGAAAAAAAATAAAAGGTTAGGTTAGGTTTGGTTGGGGTCTCGTGCTGGCTGCCGAGCTGGTCGGACGTGTCGTTCGAGGGTCCCGTGGCCTGCCTGGCATCTGACGCTGCGGGGTTGCATCGTTCTTTGTTTCCTTGATTTTTCTTGATTTTCTACAACTTCTTCGGTTTTGCAACATCAGTAATTCCTACGATTTCGCGACCTCTGCGGCCCTTGCTGTGCTTCGCAGCGCCTCACGACTATGTGGATACTAAGTGCTAGGTTATCTTCTTTAGTGCATGTGTGTGCGCGTTCTTTTTGTGTCTCCCCGTAATCTGTGCGGTTCTATAAGTGTTACGGAAGTGTACCAGTGATACGAGCTCGCTTCACTAATGTTTTACTGCAATCGTTCTTTGCGGTTCTTTTTCGTGGCTGCGACGTACATTCATCGAGGACCTGCCATTGTTGATGCTGCCTTTTATCTGGACGGCTAATCAACCCTGATTTGGCACATCAATCAAGTTTGACACCTTCTCAGCCTGTCTTACGAAAGGGCATCTGCAACACACATTGCGAGCCGCCCACGGTTGTCATAATGGTATGTCACTCCCGCACAAATAACCGAAGGAAGGGTAAGTTTGAACCAGGAAATTTTAATTTCAATCCCAGCCTCAACCCTAGTCTCAATTTCAGCTTCATACATTATAAACTAATCAAACGCAAACACAATTGCATAACCTAATTCAAACATAGTTTGCTCTCTGTTAATTACAAACCGGCGATGGCTTCTGGAAGCTGTCGTCTGCTCACCAAGTATCGAGCTCTCTGTCAGAAATATGCAAACAATTGTGCTAAACCCTCATGTAACCAAGTATAGCCTAAATCTATGAATGCTTCTTTCATATCTCTTATATCTCCTGTGGCACTATGGCTCGTCTGTCCGACCAACTAGCAAAGTAGAGAACTGTATTAATTGAATTGAACTCCCTTTGGAGGCGGGGATTGTAGAACCCGTCCCCAGCTTCCTTGGTCCGACGTCGTTAAAAGTGAAGCAAAAGGGGTCGCACGCTAACTCCATATTATAGCTAACGGCGGGTTTCACGTGCATGGGCGCGACTTGGCCACACTTCTTGGACGTTGACTGATGGCCGATCCACTGACCTGTTTTTATCATCACCCGCAAGCGGGCGGCGGAATTCGCTCGTTGCTTGTCCGCATGTTTCTCCCATCTCTCGATGAGGCGCTTCGCCTCCAACGAGTGGCTCACGCGGTTCGGGTGATCTCTGACCTGCTGAAATCTCAATTATACTCTAACTTCAATTGTGCAACTGCATGGGCAAGCAGCTAGGGAAATAACCGACTGCGATTACCGGCTCATCAACGGTTGAATCCATCCAATCTTAAATCTAATTTCTAGCTCACATATGTACCTAAAACCAGAGTACGAAACCTCTCATAACTCTAATGTAATCTTTCACTTTGCGAACATCGTTTCTAGCATTCTGCTGATCCTAAATCCTGAAATAGTGATCAGCAGCCTATTTTGTGAACTTACATTTACGACCCCTTAGCTTCAACTCCCACGTTAATACAAAACTCAATTTACGAATCCCTCTCAACTTCTAATCACTAGTATAGATTCATAATTATGAATTATCAATTATCAACTCTAGCTCTCTGTTGTCCTTAATTTGGAAATGTTGAACTATAACATACTCTTTTATGCAAACTACATTCTACCAACCTAAATATAATTGCATTTCCTGCGCTGCAGGACCGTCAATCGGCAACCTCAAACTCCAGGCTCATCACGTTCGTGTCCTGGTTCTTTGCTGGGCTATGATTTGAAATATGGAATTGAATTTCCCCTGGAGGCGGGGGTTACACGTCTCCAGCCTCCCTGGCTTGTCGTAAAAGGCGACTAAAAAGGGACCTCGCGCGGAGTCTCTACAGATTGGCGCCTTCAGGCCGTCGTACACGGACGTGGCTCGCTTGCAGTTCTTCTTACATCGGCCGATGGTCGTCTCATGGACTTAGTTCTGGACATGACGTGCGAGTGGGCGACTTAATACGCTCATCGCCCGCCGGTGCGCGCCTTTCACCCGCTTGACGAGACGCTTAAAACTTCTAGCTCTCACGCCTAATTTTAAATCTGTTGGAGAATCCGCTCAGCCATGATGGCGCTCACGGTCGATCGATTTATCGATCGGTAGTTGCCCATCTAGGTAACGCGTGAGCAGGGGTCATCTCGCCCGCTCGCGCGCAACGCCGCCATTATTGATCATCGATCACCGCAAGCAACAAGTGCTCATCAGGTTTGTTCAGTAATTTCTCAAAGTGCAGTTCAAACACCAGATCAAGATCACCGAAACGTTCACTGTCGACTCAGGATCTATCGCAATTGTGCAAGCGAACAGGATCACCAGGTAATGTTCACCTACAAATAATTCATTGAAGCGTGAGCCGCCAACCACGTGTCGATCAAGCACGAGATCACGGGCACCATCACAGCCGCGGGCCGAATTAATATAATTAACGGCGCTGAGAAGCTCGCCTTTCAAAATTGTAAAAGCATTGTTCATGTAACACCAAGCAGGTGACAGATCAAATCAATAATCTATATGTCTCGACTCATGTAAAATTATTATTCACGACGAATCATTGTAATTGAAACCCGTTCAGACGATTCATTTTCTTACGTGTAAAATTCAAAGCGCATCATTGTACGGTTCACCATCAATTGTCAGATCATCTTGTTTATTTCATTTTAAACGTGACTCAAATAAATCAATTTGTGAAACCGACCCAGCAAGTGAAATTCTTTCCCAGCGCAATCCTTCCAGGAATTCCATCAATCCTGAACAAAATCCAATCATGAAAACTCAACTCTAATACATGCTTCATTGTTCGAATACCTACCTATCTCCCTGGCAACGCTTAATTTTGAGAAAGATTCGCATCAATTGCCTTCGCGGGACTGTATTAATTGCCTCTTAATTTTATTCTTATGATAAGTTAATTCAAATCTACGACTCTTCTCAATTCTCAATCATAATACTAACATAGTCCTTCAACTACGAATCATTGACCCTGGTTCCTTGTCAACTTAGAATTTTTGACTATTTCAAGATTGCGTTTCATCAATTTAATCATAATTACATTTTGCACAGCATGATTTTCAATTGATGACCTCGAGTTTCAGGCGTATTAAGCTCGCGTCTCGACCCTCTCCCGGACTCCGATCCGCGGTTGATTTTCCTTACCGTACTCCCCGTGTGGACCCTTCCCAACTGCTATTTGCCAAAGGTGACGGAACTCGTTAACCCGGCTTCGGACTGCCTGGCCTACATACTGCACCCATTAAATTTTTAAGTCGGATTTTGTATGGCTTGGCAAGTTGCCCGTGCGGAAGTGCTCCTTCGCGGCTCCCCTTCCTCCCTGCTCTCGCTCAGCGTGGCCTCACGAGTACGACTTCGCCTCAATTTTCCAGACTCGCGAATAATATACTTGACTTCGATTGTGCCGGTAATGATCAACTCAATTAGTGAACACTACCTTCGAACTTTTGTGTATGTGCCCTATTTTATGACACGAGTACAGCATTCCTATTACTGAACTGGGTAAACACAAACATTAAGTTATGATCAAGCAATAATGCCTGCAAGGCGTCCATTTATTAATAACATTCTACGTAACTCCTTTCCTTCCCTTACAAATGTTTTCTTGACATATAAATTCACAGATAAACTTGCAGATACAATAATACACATACTAAACTCACATACTTAACTCACATATTCGCAAACATAATTAGGTGGTCGGGTTGAGTACGTGCGTGCGTTTGGCTTGCCCTCACTGATGCCATTAATTTCGCCGGTCTGGCCTCACCGGCGCCCACGGCCACCCCTCGCCCGGGATCCGCGTGTGCCGCGGGAGTGACGGGAGCCTCGCCGGCGGACTCGACGAGGCACCATTAACCCTGCGCGTTCTCTTGCTCTCTCCACACTCTCCTTTTTGGTCATCACCTCGGTTACAACGATATAAGAGAGCGTCGCCTTCGTCTATCCAGAAGACAGCCTGCAAACGACTCTGGAGTCAGCTCCCCTACCTCCAGGTATAGAAGTGTTCGTTTCACTGCCCAACGATGACACACAAACACTGTGTGGCACGCATCATCGTCCACTGGAGGATCGCAACACCAGCAGCTCGGGGACGGACTTCTTCCTATCCGATGGAGATAATGAGCAAAGCATCCGTGACCTGTCATCACCTGCGCCAGATTATAGGTTAGGTTACGTGCTCCATTGCTCTCCACCCAGGCCTCGATGTTGGGAATCAGCCTGCGAGTCCAGGCGCCGCTCTCCGAGGTTGTCCATCGAGTTTTCCAGCGTTCAAAGGTGTCATATTCCACCACCTCCGGCAGATTCACGCGCTCTTCCGGGTCCTCCGCTTCCTGGTACCCATACAAAGCGGCTCTGGCCCTTATTAACAAGACCCACGGCATGCAACCTGACAGCGCGCACAATGCCTCTGATGAAACGGTACGATACGCGCGTGTCACGCGCAGTAACCCCAACCAGTGTGTCTATGTCAATCGCTGTCTCACACATCCGTACTCCACCGCTTCGCTCCATACAGGAGACGCATACAAAACTATACATTCTAGTACTCGGTAATACAGCAAACGCGGTTTCGGACCGCATCCTCGTGGATTCGGTAGCAGCCACGAGAGGTGCTGCGCTACTTTCACTGCCTTCTCACATACCCGGCTCATTTGACTATGAAAGAGTCTGCTATTACTGAAAATCACACCAAGGTACCTAATCGAGCGCGATGTCCTGATTATCGCGGCCTCGTACGATAGTACAAGTCCGTCGGATACGCGCCGCCCAGTTAAGAGCACTGCTTCAGTTTTCTCTTTCGCGAGAACCAGTCTCTGTCTCTCGTACCACGCCTCCACCACACGTAAGGCATGTTCTGCCAGCTCGCGCACTCTGTCTAATGATCGGGCTACTATAAGCAGCGCTATATCATCCGCGAAACCCACGGTTGTCACGCCTGGTGGCAGCAGCACCTCCAGCAGCCCGTCGTACGATAGGTTCCACAACAGTGGTCCCAACACTGATCCTTGTGGCACCCCACCAAATACAGCTGCTTCCACCCACTCACCGCTTGGCGTCCGGGTTCCCACTCTTCGCTCGCTTAAATAGATACGTAACATGTCCATTATTATCGTCGGAAACCCACGGCGCTCGGCTGCAGCCAGGATGCGGTCCCAACGCACTGTATTAAATGCATTTTTCACATCCAGGGTAATTAGCAGACAGTGATTTCCCCCTCTGCACGCACGATCCCACTCCGACATGACCACCTTCATCGCCTGATGAGTTGATCTGCCCTCCGTGAACTCAAATTGACGCACCGACAGCCCTCCAGACAGGCGAATCGCTTCCAGCATTAACACGCGCAAAGCATATTCGAAACACTTCCCCATATCTGACAGCATGCAAAGCGGTCGAAGGTCGGAAAGAGAATTACAGGCTTTCCCGGCCTTCGGTATTAAAGCCAGACGCCCGACTTTCCAAGCCCTTGGAAAGTATCCTAGCCTCAGACAGGAATTGAAAAGGGCACAAACCCAGCCGAATGCAGTGTTACGCAGAACGTGAACGGCATCGCCAGGGATTTCATCTGGACCCGGAGCTTTTCCTTTCTTCAACATCCCCATTGCGTAACTCAGATCTTCGTTCGTGAACACGTCCCCCTGGCGCGAGGTGCCCTCCCCTGGGCTTCAGCATCTCTTTCTGGTGTTAGGAGGAACAGCGCTTGACTCTGCGGCTACCCCCGCGATCTCGCGTGCGTTGGATGCCGACGACGTTGACGCTCCTTCCTGACGAGGCCAGATCAATGAAGCCTGCGCTGCTTCTTCTCCTCTTGCTTCGTGTTCCTCCTCTTCTTCTGCTGCACTACTCCTTGGGATGGCAGCCTCTTCTTGTCGCTCCTGCTCCACCACGAAAAGCGCGGACACCGTTGCGTGGATCTCCTCTCGGTTGAGGCGAACCAGGGGCGACTTCCCCTTCAGACGATTCATGACCGCCTTGTAGGGTTTCCCCCACGGATCTTCTTCGATAGTCGAGACCATCTCACTCCACGATGCCTCTTTAGCTCGACGCAATGCCAAGGATAAGGCACGTCGGCTTTCCAGCATCTCCGTTGCGATACGGGTGCGCCTGCTGTCGTGCTGCCGTCGGGCTCCGGCGAGCCACCTTCTGCCAGCGGTGGCGGAGACGCTTTGCTTGGAGACAAAGATCTGCTATCTCCTGGCTCCACCATGGTACATTTTGTATTTTTCTCCTCTTGCGGGTCGGCAGTGATGGACGGGTTGACTGAAAGAGCGTCTCTAACTCCTCAATCACTTCATCAATTTCGGCCACGGTGCACAGCGGCGGTAGCGCGGACTGTTCCGATGGACCGGCTGCTGCAGCTTCTCTCTCTTGACTACGTTGAACTGTTGGATCCAGGGATCCTGGCATCGGTAACTGGCCGCTCACTATTTCCCTCCACGTCTCCATGTCCGGGCGACCTAGTCTCGCCTCCCAAAGAGAATTCTCGGGCGAACCAATAGCCTCTGGTCTCGCTTTAAATCGATGAATAAGATAGCGGTGATCCGACCCCGAATAGCGCGTGGACACTGTGGACCTAGATATTCGACCGTGGAGGCTGCGGCTACACGCAAGGGCATCGATTCGAGAACCCACGCCACCACGCTCGAATGACGGGCCTCCTTGACTTGCCACGGGCATCAGCCCTGCTTGCTCGATCAAATTCATCATACGGTGACCGCGTGACTCCACGCGATCTGATCCCCGGTGCGGAGAGCGGGCATTGAAATCCCCGGCGATTATAATCGGTTTCCTAACACTTGACAGACATGTCGCAAGCCCCCTTAATTGACCTTCAAAGCTTTCTATAGTCAGTGATGGTGAGAAGTAACAACTCACAATCACAAACTCGCGAGTCTCCAATGCCACGCATCCGTCTGTCTCAAACACCTTTCTAGTTACCCCCATGTCGCAGCTAGGACGATTCGTATACCACACGCAGGCTGAGCTGCTCCTGTCCTGATGCCAATTCGGATGAGGGTTAAACGGCTTACTGATGACGACTATATCCACGCGAAACTCGTTCACGGCCTGCCACAAGAGATCCTGTGCCGCGCGGCATCTGTTTAAATTGATCTGCAGTACGCTGAACGCAGACATGTTTTCCTCTTCTCTTTCTTCTTCGGCTCGGAGATTTAGCAGCACAGTAACGTAGCTATCGGAACAAAAGGAAACGGGCACTCTTAAGTACAAGGATCTACATTTAAGTCGAACTGAACTGACATGGCAGTGATCAACACTTACTGCGACTTGTAACGATAATGACAACCCCGGTTATGACCCTCACGGTACAATGATCCTAAACCACAGCAAACAATGAGTAACATGGGTTCGGAAAGCGAAGCAAATGACTTATGATCTATAACTTAAATCTGAATCAAAACGGGGAGAAGAAAGGAAGGGAAAGAGAATAAGAGAAAGAAAGGAAGAAGAGAAGGGAAAAAAGGGGGGAAAGAGGGGGAGAAAAGGGAACAACTGTAGCACGGAAGGGATTGTTTCAACTGACTCGCATCAATCTGCGTGCATCGCCCTCCCTCTCCGCCCTGCCCTATCAACTTAATTCAACTCACGCAACCCAATCCAAGGACCTGACCCGACTTAGAAACAAGTCATGGAACCACTCGACAACGTGAAGCGAAGTCCAGCCAAGCCAGGATTTAACTGAATATATTTAATTAATTAAGCTAGTCAAGATCGAACTAATTCAATCAACTTCATCAAGAGTAAGGATAGAACTAAGCAATTAGTATCAGGACACCGGCAAACCGAACAGCTATTTACAGTCGGCATTCGGCCAATATCCAGCATGGTTGACAATCAAGGTCTAACCAGCTACGTATTAATAGGAGCAACGGCAGCGGAACTAACACCAACATCAGCAACAATAGTAGTGTTTAAACGGGCAGGCTGAACAAACAAGGATGGTGCTATAAACGTTCATCGACAAATGATCACTCAATACTTACTTACTCAGCGATGCTTGTCGTAGGATGACTGATAGTGATCGGCTGCGTCGCTCTTCCTCTGTTTTACTCCTCCTTCCCCTTCTTCTTCACCCGCCTCTGCTATAGACGCGTTGGCGCGTGGGCGTTGTCGGCGACAGCGGGTCCTTTTCGCTGCGAGGATGAGCAATGTGCTGTGGTGTGCTGTGCTGATCTGCTGCGCTTAGTTATGCACAATAACCCCTCACTGCACCACGGCGCACGTATCGACACACGCGTATTGCTCCAAGCTTCGATTCGGTGCACCACAAACAGCGCGAACTAGCGACTTCCCCAGTTAGAAATGTACTAAATGAAGGCCCCTACGAGGTGCCCCAATTTATATTCAGAGCGGCCGGCAATCGTTGTGGCTGAGGGAACCTGCGAGGTGTAGTCCCTCACCCTTGAGCCCCGCTTTCGAGACACGCGCTTCGGCACACTCCCCTCGCTTTCTCGCCTACCCTCGATCGAAGCAGGGGTCTCGTGGTCGTCTTCAACAAAGCCCGGCAACCCAAAACTTACCAAGCCTTCGATGAAAGGACCTAATCAAGTCAACATTAATAACGTGAATAAATTACAATTAAATCAATTGCACTCACTGATCAATAGCGGTCAAGGGTGTTGACTTAATAAGGCATAGACCAGACTTTCGATTATATCAAATCCTATTTGCTGTGGAAGTATAGAATCAAGTCTCCCCTGGAGGCGGGGGTTACAGAATACGTCTCCAGCGTCCCAAGCCTGTCATCAAATGCGACTTAAAAGGCACCGCGCGTTTAGCCCCTCCAGATAGGCAGCAACAAGCCGACATGCACGAATGAGGCCCGTTCGCATCCCTTAGGACACCGGCCGATGGGTGACTCGTTGACCCGGTTCCGGCCGCTACCTGCGAGTGGGTGACGTAATCCGCTCATCACCTGCTTGTACGTGCCTCTCACCCGCCTGAAGAGGCGCCCTAATACTTCTAGCTCTCACGTCTAATCTTAAATTCCAATCTTGATAACACAATTCTAAGATATGCTCCTTTTTCCGAACATCTACTTCTCTCGCTGGAAACAAATTTTGAAAGCAATCCGCACCAACTTTCTCTCGCGGAAATTGTATCTAATTACCTCCGTATTTAATGATAAGTTTAAAATTCAAGGTTTGACCCGTATCAACTCTCAATTATAATTTTATCGCGGTCTTCAACTGCGGATCACCAATTCTAGTTCCCTGCCAATTTTAGATTTTGTTGAACATTGAACTCTATTACATTTTTCAAATTACATCTTAATCAATTTAATCAAATTTAATTTAAATCGCATTTTCTGCGGCGCACGATCTCCAATTAGCGCCCTCGAATCTCGGACTCATTACGCTCGCGTCTTGGCTCTCTACCGGATTCCGACCAGCGGCTTCTTCTTTGATCCCCTCTCTCGCGCTCGCTCTTCACAGCATCCCGAGCTCGATCTTTCCCTCTCGCTGTACCTGCCGGGCAGTGAATCGAGACCGGCCGGCCTGATCCTTCCTCTCGCTGGCCGTCTCTCAGCGAACCGCGACCCTTCTTACTCTTCCCCTTAGGTTCTCTGACTGCATACGCACTATACGTAGCGTTCCGCTTACGGCGCCCTTACGCAGATGACCCGGGGCGATGCCGGTGGGATCTACGGATCCTGGCAGGGCCTCCCTTGCCGGTAAGGCCTGGGTCGGAGAGGCGAAAAGGTGGCTGCAGCGTCGTTGAGTTCTCCAGGGACCAGGTTGCGTGGCGGTCTGGTGCGGGTAGCGAACCCGGAGTGCCCAAGCAATTACACCGTAACCCAGTGGTCACGTCTCGCTGGAACGGTGGGCTTGCCTTCATTGGCCGGCCCGCGAGGATGACAACCTCTATAAAAAATCCCTAGCCCCAAGCTGCGGTGCGCGGTGAGGAGGGCGTGCCCGGAGTAAGCGCCGGGCATGGGTGATGGGTGCATCAGTCCCTAGCGGCCATCCCCGGGGTACCTGGCGACCCCCCGGGTGTACTTAGCCTTACCCGGGTATGGCGGCTCTGCCCGGGTGGACCCACGGACCGACCCACTCGTGGGAACATTATGGAAGACGTTAAACAAAACAAAAAACAAATTGGATGGGATATTACTATGACGGAAGCGGCTACGCACACGGATACGGATAGAGAGCAGGCGGTGCAGGTTAGCACCGAGGGTAACGCGAACTTGTTCGCCGCACCCCGCCCCCAGATGGCAAAAAGGGGAGGCTCGCACTCCCGTGGAAGAAAGAGGTCCTTCGGGGAGGGTATCTTCTGCCTGCACTGACAGCGGGGATGATTCTGATGAGTCGTACGCGTCCGCTACCTCGCTGGACAGATCGTCGAGGAGAGGAAGGCCGTCGACCGCCGTCAACTATGCTGGCCTCATGTCGGATGAGGAGAGGGTGCTGGACCGCTATCTCCCTCCACCCGCACAAAGTAAGAGCAGCATTCCCCTGCCGGAGCAGGCGCAGCTCGAGTTGGAGCTCCGCTACGAGCCTATGACGGATCTGGCAGCGCAGACACTCGAGTTGACTGCGGATGTGGAGAGGGTTGCCTCCGTGTCCAAAGGGCTCAAAGGGACCTTTCAGAGGTCCCTCCAGCTGGCTGCCCGGCGTATAAGGGCCATCAACGTGGAGATGGCCAAGAGAACGGCGCCGGACAGCGGAGAGGAGGAGTTGGCACGATTGAGGCTTCAGCTCCGCCAGCGAGAGGAGTAGATCAGCAAACAGGTTGAGCAGCTGCTCACCCTGACCAACGAGCTGGCGGAGGTGCGGGGTCGCCTGCTGGCGGTTGAGGCCCCCATCTTCATTGCCCCCGACCGCGCCGAAAAGGCGGCTAGACCGGCCTCCCCCCTGGCGGAGCAGGGACGAATCAAGAAGAGGAGCCCGGAACAGCAGGTGGCTATGCCCGACCCAGTGGCTGGCCCCTCCTGGATGGAGGTGGCGTCGCCCGCCCCCATCCGTGTCAAGAGGGCTGCCCCTGCTCCATCCAAGGCTGTGCCCAGGATTTCCCGGGTGGAGGCGATCGACCTCGAAGGGGGGGAGATCAGGGTGTGCCTTGCTGCCCTCATGCAGCAGGTCTCCTCCCTCAGGGCAGAGTTTATGGGGGCTCTGCAGTCCAGAAGAGGCAAGGAAGTCCCGCCCATTAAGAAGAAGGGGGAAGTGGCTGCGAGTGCTAAGGTCACCCCCCGGTCTTGTACAACCAGCGGCAAGGGCCAGCAGGTGGGGAGAGGCCAGCCTCCCCAGGTGAAGAGGGAGTCCACCCTGGAGGCGAGGATGCGGGGCATCCAGGAGGAGACCCGCCTTGTCTCTCAGGGGGAAAGTTGGGCCACAGTGGTCGGCCGCAAGGCCAAGAGGGCCCAGGAGAAGAAGAAGGAGGGGCCACCACCGACACCCGGTGGCTCAGCGCTGCGAGGGACGCAGCAGAGTGCCAGGGCCCCCCCAAGAAACCAGCTGCCTCAGTCCCCGCACCGAAGAGGAAGGTAACCAGGCCGCCTAAAACAGCGGCCGTCACCTTGACTTTGGCCCCAGAGGCCAAGGCCACGAAAGGGTCGATCTCCGGACCATTGGAATAACGGAGATTCGACCCCGCCGGGCGGTCACCGGCGGTCTGGTACTCGAAATACCGGGCGAGGAGCGCACCGAGAGGGCGGCTGCGCTAGCCGGTCGCCTTCAGGAGGTATTCGAGGGCACCGAGGTCCGGGTGTCTCCCCCCTGAAAATGGGCGAGATGACGATTTCGGGCCTCGATGACTCGGTGACCCCAGTGGAGGTTGCGGCAGCCTTGGCCGCTGTGGGGGGTTGTGCCCCAGCCGACCTAAAGGTCGGGAAGATCAGAATCTCCCCGGCGCGGCTAGGCACTGTCTGGGCAAAATGCCCCCTGACGGCGCTTAAAAAAATAGCCGCCTCCGGGAGGATCCTGGTTGGCTGGTCGTCAGCCAGGGTCGAGGCGCTGCTGGCGCGGCCTTTAGAGTGTTTCCGCTGTCTCCAAAAAGGCCATGTGAGGCAGCGGTGCACGTGCGTAGTGGATCGGTCCGATCGCTGCTATGTTTGCGGCGAGTCGGACCATAAGGCCGCCACATGCAGCGCCTCCCCGCGGTGCCCCTTATTAAGTGCCCCTTAAGTCGTGCGCCCCCAGGTCCCGGAGGCCCAATAAGGAGGACGCCGTCCAGGGGGGACTAGCACCCCCCCAACAGGCGCAGCAGCAGTCAACTAAGGCTGCTGCGCCTAAGAAGAAGAGGGGTGGCAGGTCCGCCACCCCAAAAGGAGGTAAGGCCGTGGAGGCGGCCCCTGCCTCCAAAAAGCAATGAGGCCCAAAGGGCCCATAATACAGGGCAACCTGAACCACTCGGCCAGGGCGCAAGATCTTCTTCTGCATCACCTGGCCGAGTGGAAAATAGCGCTGGCTGTGGCCGCGGAGCCGTATCGAGTCCCGGACAGACACGACTGGTTCGGGGATGACGGCGGCTCCGTGGCAATGATTGGCACCGCCTTTGCCCCGCCCCCTACGCTAATAGAACGGGGGCGGGGGTTTGTGGCGGTGCTCTGGTGCGATTCCGCGGTGGTGGGCGTCTACTGCCCGCCCAGTTGGCCCCTCGCGGCGTTCGAAGAGTGTTTAGGTCGGGTGGGAGATGTAGTCTCCCGTTGCTACCCCCGACCGGCACTCGTCCTCGGGGATTTCAACTCCCATGCCCAATCGTGGGGGTCCCCGAGGACTGACGCGAGGGGTGAGGCGGTACTCGAGTGGGCAGCGGAATTCGAGCTCCGGCTGCTGAACCGGGGCTCGGTCAGCACCTGCGTGCGCGCTCGGGGGGAGTCGATAGTTGACCTATCGTTCGCGACTCCCTCGGCTGCACGCATGGTGCAGAGTTGGAGGGTGGTGGAGGAGGCGGAGACGCTTAGCGATCATCGCTACATCCGCCTCGGATTCTCCACCCCCGAACGTCGCCCGCCGAGCGGCCCACCGCCGCTGAGATGGCCGCAGCCTCGCTGTGACCTGGCCGGAGCAACCGGTCGGTCCAGTCGCGGATTTAGGGGAGGAGGTAAAATGGTTCTGGGGCACGATGAAGGCGATCTGTGACGTCGCCATGCCCCGGGCCAAAACCCTCCCCAGACGGGCCGCCTACTGGTGGTCGGGCGAAATCGCCGACATTCGGCAGAACTGCAACGTCGCCCGATGCCAGTGGCAAAGGGCCCGTCGGAGAAGGAACCGCGACCCAGCGGGGGAGGAAGAGCTGTACGGGTGCTACCGTGTATTAGTGGTAGCTCTGCAGCTGGCCATCAGGGAGGCCAAGTCCCGGGCATGGCAGGAGCTCCTCGGCTCTCTGGATGCCGATCCGTGGGGGCGCCCTTATATGTGGGCAATGGGCAAACTAAGGCCCTGGGCGCCCCCCGTGACGGAGAGCCTAGACCCCCAGTTCTTGGGCCAGGTGGTGGACACGTTGTTTCCTCGTGACGACGGTAGCCACCCCTGGCCTCCGCCGGTCCAAGTGGAATGGACTGACGACATGGGGGTCACAGAGGGGGAGCTGGCCGAGGCCGTTAGGCGCATGGGGGCTCGGAACACCGCTCCGGGCCCCGACGGCGTCCCCGGCCGGGCCTGGGTATTGGCCCTGCGCGTCCTTGGACCGCGATTGAGACGCCTCTTCAGCGCCTGTCTTAAGGAGGGTGTATTTCCCTCCGCATGGAAGGTTGGACGACTGGTCCTGCTAAGAAAGGAAGGACGGCCCGCGGAGAGTCCCTCCGCGTACCGGCCCATAGTTTTGCTCGACGAGATCGGGAAGCTTTTAGAAAGCGTTATAGCTGACCGCCTCACCGAGCACCTATCCCGGGTAGGCCCTGATCTTGCCGGGTCTCAGTACGGTTTTAGACGGGGGCGCAGCACCATCGATGCGATCGACTCGCTGCGCTCCCAATGCGACCCGGCCACGTCCCGGGGTGGGGTGGCGTTGGCCGTTTCACTCGACATAGTGAACGCCTTTAACACCCTGCCCCATGGGGTGATAATGGGGGCACTCGCTGAACATGAAGTGCCCCCAGTACTGAGAAGGATGATCGGGGACTACCTACGGGATAGATTCATCGAGTATGTGGGCCGAGACGGACATGTCTATCGGAGGGACGTCGATGAGGGTGTACCCCAGGGGTCCCGTTTGGGGCCCCCATTGTGGAATGTGGGGTACAACCCAGCTTTGCGGATCGTGGTCCCGGACGGTGTAAGCATTACGTGTTTTGTTGACGACACACACATGTTTGCCACCGACCGGGACTGGGGCAGGACCAGTCGTCTAGCAGAGGTTGGCGTGGCTGCCGTCGCAGCGGCGATCTCCGGATCATGTAGCTGGGGCTACAGATAGCGCCCCACTAGACCGAGGCGATGTGGTTTTACTCGCCTCGGCGTGGGGTTGCACCGCCGCCCCAGTCTTGGATCCGGGTAGCTGACACCAGGGTCCAGGTGGGTGAAGGGTTCAAGTATCTTGGCCTCCACCTGGACAGCCACTGGCACTTCGAAAGGCATTTCGACCGCCTTGCCCCCCGATTAGACATGGTAGCAAACGCCCTTGGGCTCCAAAAACCTGAAGGGCACGTGTGTCCGTGCCCTCAGGGAGGCATCCCGCGACCTGGAGGCGGTCGTAAACGAGCTGGGGCTGAGGGCCGCGCGGCACCGCGACGACCACGAAACGGAGGAGCTCAGGGCCCAATTACAGCTCCGTGACGGCAACATGGCGTCACAAGCGGAGAAGATTGCGACGCTGAGGCGGGAGCTGGAGGCTCTGCGCGAGAGGCCCCCGGCGGTAGAAGCCCCGGCCGCCCCTGGCACCAGGAAGGCGTCGCGGCCGGCGTCCCCGCTGGAGCAGGAGGCCCGGCCCGAAGAGGAGCTGTCGGAGGGCTACCACGTTGGAGGAGACAGAGGACCCCGCCCCGGTGCGGACACCGTTGCCTGCCGCAAGCGCAGGGGGGCGGGCCGTGGACGACCCCACCGAGCACGAGGCCCCGGCCGCCAGGGGGGGGTGGGGGGGCCGGGGCGTCGGGGACGGCCGCGCTCATGGATGGCATCGCTGCCCTCGTTGCGCAGAGCGTGCCCGATCTCCGGCGGGCGCCGCCGGGTGCCCCCCTCCTGCCACCTCTGGACGGCAGGGGAAGGGGCAGAGGCAACAGCGCGGGGATACCATAAAATCCGGGGGAACTCCGCAGCCCTAGAAAAAGGGTTCGGGGGCGGCTGGGACTCGCGCGCCTTCCCGCCCTACGGCCTCCTCCGGCTCGTTCGTTGCCGACAGTATGGTAAAAATCCAGGAGGACCACCGCCAGGAGACCGAGGGGTGGTCCAAGGTGGTAGGCCGCAAACCCAAGAAGGCAGAGGCGGCGAAGAAGAAGGGTGTGGAGATGGCCCTCCCACCGCCGCTGGCGAAGAAGACGGGGAGGAGGACGATGGCCGGGACGACAAATCCCCCGGCCGCACGAAAGGAGGGAACCGCGGGGGCAAGGGGGCAAAGGAGGCCACAAAGAAGCCCTGTCTCGCGCGCCCCCCCAAAACCTCGGCGGTTACGCTAGCGGTCGCGCCCGGGGCGAAGACCACCTGCTGTGAGGCCATGATCAGGGCCAGGCAGGAGGTCGACCTCGCGGAGATCGGCATCACCGATCTCTGGCCCAGGCGCGCGGCCACCGGCGGTCTCGTCCTGGAGATCGCCGGGACGGAGAGGGCGGCAAAGGCGGCGGCCCTGGCTATCCGCCTCCAAACTGTGTTCCGCGGTTCCGATGAGGTTAGCGTGGCGTGCCCAGTTAAGATGGGCGAGATCCGCCGCATCGGGCTCGACCATTCGGTCATCGGGGAGGAGGGAGCAGCGGCGGTGGCAACCAGCGGAGCCTGCACCGCGGAGGAGGTCAAGGTGGGGGATATTCGCGCCCTACCCCGTGGCCTGGAGAGGGTCTGGGTGAGGGGGCACCTCACCGCAGCCAACAAGGTCGCCGACGCGGGGAGGCTGAGGGTCGGCTGGTCCTCAGCACGGGTCGAGGCCCTGGCGGCTCGCCCCCTGCAGTGCTACCGCTGCCTGGAGACTGGACATGTCAGGCAGCGGTGTCCCTGCGGGGTAGATCGTTCGGATCGCTGCTTCAACTGCGGCGATCTAGACCATCGAGCCAGTGGCTGAACGGCCCCGCCGCAGTGCTCCCTGTGCACCGATTCAGGGCGGCCCGCGGGGCACAGGATTGGGACCAGAGGATCCCCGTCGGTCTCCGCGAAGAAAGGGCGGAAGAAGTGCGCCAAAAAGACGAGCGCGAAGCAGTCCCCGGCTGCATCGCCCACTGGGGTAGCGGGCCCCAGCAACGCAGGAGCAGTTGTGGAGGCAGCGGTGGAGCCGGCACGCAATGGGGCCTAAGGGTCCTTTCCTGCAGGCCAACATCAACCACTCGGCCGGGGCGCAGGACCCTTTGCTACAAACCCTGGCCGAGTGGCAGATTGATGTTGCGGTGGTGTCGGAGCCGTACCGCGTACTGGACCGACCCAGCTGGTTCGGCGACGCGGCGCGCTCCGTCGCCATCGTCCTGGGGGGTCGGCACGTCCCCCCGCCCGCCTATGTCTTAGCACGGGGGCGGGGTTTCGTGGCCGTTGACTGGGGGGGGGGCGTAGCAGCGGTGGGCGTGTACGCGCCGCCCAGCTGGTCCCTGGAGCGGTTCGAGGAGTTCCAGGACCGGGAGGGGAGCGTCGTGGTTAGCTCCCACACCCGGCCGACGTTGGTCCTCGGGGATTTCAAATCCAAGGCCGAAGCCTGGGGGTCCCCGAGGACCGACGCGAGAGGAGGGGCGGTACTGCTCTGGACGGCTGGCGTGGGCCTCCTGCTCCTGAACAGGGGCTCCGCCAGCACCTGCGTTCGGGCTCAGGGGGAATCCATTGTGGATCTGGGCTGGGCGTCCCCGGTGGCCGGGCGCATGGTGCAAAATTGGAGGGTGGCGGCGAGGGAGACGCTGAGTGATCATCTATACAACACCTTCAGCTACTCCCTCCCCGCCACCCTCAGGCCGGCGCGTGGCCCGCCACTGCGTCGCTGTGTGCTGAGGAGGCTGGACAAGGACATGCTGATGGCCGCAGCCCTTGCCGTGCCCTGGCCAGCTCTTCCGGCCGGGCCGGTCGTGGACGTTGAGGGGGAGGCCAAGTGGTTCCGGGAGGCGATGACCGCAATATGCGACACCGCCATGCCCCGGGCCGCGCGCCTGCCCCCCCCCCCCCCCGGAGGGCGGTGTACTGGTGGTCGGGCGACATTGCAGATGTCCGATCCGAGTGTCAGCACGCCCGGCGCCAGTGGCAGCGCGCCCGAAGGGCTCGAGTCCGCGACCCGGCGAGGAAGGATCTGCTGAGGGGCACATACCAGGTCTTCGTGGTAGCCCTGAGGCAGGCCATCAGGGACGCGAAATCCCGGGAATGGGAGGAGCTCCAGGGCTCTCTGGACGAGGACCCGTGGGTGCGCCCTTACCGGATGGTCATGGGCAAGCTCCGCGGCAGACAGAATCGAGGGCCGTGACCACCGTCTGCGAGGAGGTCATGGCCCTGAAGGAGAGGTCGCGGACGTGGGACGCGACGACGTCGCAGTGGGGGCGGGAGGGGTCGCGGTGTACCCTCCCACCCCGGACGAAATGAGCCCGGACCCCGGTCGGACCCGGGGTCGGGCGGGTGGGGATCCCGTTCTCAATCGGGGGCCCCTCTCCGTCCGCCTCTGGGGGGTCGGGTGACTCCGGACGGAGAGCGGCGTCTCCCTCCCACGCTGGGAGTGGCACTCGCCCCCGCAGGGGGGGTGTAGCGGAGCCGAGGGAGTCCCCCTGGAGGGTGGGCGGCCACGGCTCACCGCAGCCCGCAGGGGGACGACTCGGCGGGCCGCAGGCGGCCTGTTTGGGCACCACTGCACGCGGACCCGGGGTGTAGCCGGCACCGGAAGCCAGTGGGGCGAAGGACAGCGCCCGACCTTCCTCGCGGGCGGGAGGGGGGTTGCTCCTCCCCGTAGCCTGCGAGGAGATCGAGGCGCGGGGACAGCAGGCGGTACGGGTTGGGAGTCCCGGCCGCCATTGAACGCAGTTCCCCCGCGATGGAGCCGGCACCGGGTGCGACCCCTGGTGCCGGCCGGGGGAGTTGTTACTTCCCCGGCGAGGGGCGCTTTCAGTGCACGGCGGGGGAAGCTCCGGAGTTATAGTATTCAGGTCCCGGAGCCTCTGCCATACGCCAGAGGAGGTCGCCGTGGGGTTTTAGCCAGTAGGAATCTGACACTCCCCCTCGGGTGGCGGGGGGTCTTATGTCAGATTTCCCCACGAAAAAGAAAAAAAAAAGGTTGGACACGTCGAGGAGAGCGGACGTGTTTCGTGGTCGCTCCGTGGTTAGAATTTCTACGCGATGGTTGGCGGCTTAGTTATTCGCGTTTTTTGGAAAAATCATTTTTATTATGTGTTCGGAAGTGCTATTGTGTCGTTTTTTGATTAAATATTGTGTTAATTTATTGTTAAATAACGAAAACGTGATGTGCGTGTTACCCGGCATTTGGACGTCGTGTTTCCGGTGTTCGGGGTGTTAATTATAAACAGTGGACATTGTTTAAGGATAATTTTCGTAAATTGGAAACGATTCGCAGTGAAATTCCGCGTTTTTTGGAGCCATAGCTCCAAAACTACGCATCTGATCAAAAAATGTCGTACAACATAAATAGTACGAAATTTAATTTCCTACAAAAAAGTCTCTCAATATTTTGCCATAGCTGGCACCGTGTCCGAGATATTTGCAGATTTACCTCAAGGAAAGGGGCGTCACGCACATATTCCGAGATATTCCTTCTTCTTGTTCTTCTTCTGCACAGCTGCACTGGAAGTGACATTTACAGCTATGAAGAGTGAACACAGCTATGAATAGTGCAGAGTTACCTCAAAGAAAGGGGCCACAGTGTTTCTTCATCCTTATAATGTTGGTGCGGCATCGGAACTTTTAAATATCTCGATATATCTCGAAAGCTACGCATCTGATCAACAAATGTCATCGAACATAAATAGTAGGAAATTCAATTTCCTACGAAAAAGGTCTCTTAACATTTTGCCATAGCTCGCACGGTTTCCGAGATATTTGCAGATTTACCTCTAGGAACGGGGCGTCACGCACATATTCCGCGATATTTCTTCTTCTTCATGTTCTTCTTCTGCAAAGTTGCGCTAGAAGTGGCATTTACAGCACGGAATAGTGAATACAGTTTAGAAAAGTGCAGTGTTGGCGAAATTCCCCAATTCTACGCCGAACGGCGAAGTTGGCAACGAAAATACTTCGTTGGTGCGTCGTTACCAATAGCGGCAGCACCTCCCGGGCCTACTTTGTCCACGCCGTCCCCTCTCCACGCGGAATCGGCACGATCGACGCCATGATCGATTCCTGTTCTTCTTGTACGATCGCTTGGCGTGATAACACGTGTATCGCAGACCACCCTATTTTGGACAAGTACGCAGTTTTCTTTCGGCCCACGCGACGCTGATAGTTCAGCCCGCGCATTTCATCGTTCATTTAGTTACTCACGGGTTTATTTCACTGTTAACGTTTAGCCCACGCAGTTCAGTGTATTTTAGTGCTGTTCGGTCCACGCAAACATTGTTGTAATTCTTTGTACATACTTTGACCTTAGTAAATACTTTTCTTCCTGTTAAATATAATTCTAAGTGTGATCGTTACGCAGGCGTGTTATTTTCTCACCTCGCTGACCACGCAAAACGCAAACATGTAGAGTTACCTCAAAGAAAGGGGCTACAGTGTTTCTTCATCCTTATACTGTTTGTGCGGCTTCGGAACTTTTAAATATCTCGATATATCTCTAAAACAGCGCATCTGATCAAAAAATGTCATAGAACATCAATGGTAGGAAATTTAATTTCCTACAGATAAGGTCTCTTAACATTTTGTAATAGCTCGCACCGTTTCCGAGATATCTGCAGATTTACCTGAAGGAAAGGGGCGTCACGCACATATTCCGAGATATTTCATCTTCTTCTTGTTCTTCTTCTGCACAGCTGCGCTGGAAGTGGCATTTACAGCACGGAATAGCGAATACAGCTAGAATAGTGCAGAGTTACCTTAAAGAAAGGGGCCACAGTGTTTCTTCTTCCTTATAATGTTGGTACGGCGTCGGAACTTTGAAATGATATGTAATATACATTTAGCAACAATATCATTATTACTATATATTCATTAGATATGTAATATACATTTAATAACAATATCATTATTACTATATCAGCATAAGATATGTAATACACATTAAATAACAACATCATTATTACTATATCAGCATTAGATATGGAATATACATTTAATAACAATATCATTATTGCTATAACTGCATTAGATATGTGATATACATATAATAACAATATCATTATTACTATATGTGTATCAGGTGTGTAATATACATTTAATAACAATATCATTATCACCATACCTGAATTAGATATGTAATATACATTTAATAACAATATCATTATTACTATATGTGCATTAGATATGTAATACACATTGTATAACAATATCATTATTGCTATATGTGCATTAGATATGTAATATTCATTTAATAACAATACCATTATTACTATATCTGCATTAGATGTATAGTATACATTTGATAACACTATTATTATTAGTATATCTATATTAGGTATGTAATATACATTTAATAACAATATCATTATTACTAAATGTGCATTAGATATGTAATATGCATTAAATAACAATATCATTATTACTGTATCTGCATTATATATGTAATATACATTTAATAACAATATCATTATTACTGTATCTGCGTTACATATGTAATATAAATTTAATAACAATATCATTATCGCTATATCTGCATTGGATATGTCATATACAATTAATAACAATGTCATTATTACTATAACTATATTAGATATAATGTTATATACTGTTACATTCCTACAGATCAGTGTACAATTAGTAACCATATCATTATTACTATATCTTCATTAGATATAATGTAATATACTGATTCCCTAATACAGATCAATGTACATTTAATAACAATATCATTATTACTATATGTACATTAGAAATAATGTAATATACTGATTCCTTCGTACAGATCAATGTACATTTAATAACAATATCATTATTAGTATATCTACATTAGATATAATGTAATATACCGATACCTTCCTACAGATCAGTGTACATTTAATAACAATATCATTATTACTATATCCTCATTAGAAATAATGTGTTCTCGGCGAGAATTAGAGTTTTCGGAAATGGCGTGGATTCCGTCTTTTCAAAGACGTGGGCGTCGAAGAGAAGATGAACGATACAGCTTAGCGGTCACAAATTGTGCATAACTTATAATTTTTACACAATGAGTTGTGAATTAAGCACTACAAAAACCACACTTGTGTTTGAATTTGGGATTCCACGATTCACAGACTTCGCGGTGCAAGGCACTGAAATGAATTTAAAAATGCTCTAAACTCGAGTAAAGATAAAGATCTTGGTCGTTGTTGTCGCTTGATAATCGCTCTCTGAATTGCTTTCGCATTAATGCCATAACGGTTCGAATTTAGGAGTTTTAATATTGGCGAGCGCTGGGATCGGTGGTTAGACAGCGCAACAGCGATTACTTTTACTTATTTGGTGAAGACGGGATTATCGACCCGTGTTTCCGACCGAGATATTCGTATGAGTTTGATATGCGAAATTCGTACAAGTACACGCGTTATAAAGATGCAGAAACACCGTGGCCCCTTTCTTTGAGGTAACTCTGCACTATTCTAAGCTGTATTCACTATTCTAAGCTGTAGATGCCACTTCAAGCGCAGCTGTGCTGAAGAAGAACAAGAAGAAGAAGAAATATCTCGGAATATTTGCGTGACGCCCCTTTCCTTGAGGTACATCTGCAAATACCTCGGAAACCGTGCGAGCTATGGCAAAATGTTGACAGACCTTTTTTGTAGGAAATTAAATCTCCTACTATTCATGTTCTATGACATTTTTTGATCAGATGCGTAGTTTTGGAGCTATGGCTCCAAAAAACGCGTAATTTCACTGCGAATCGTTTCCAATTTACGAAAATTATCCTTAAATAATGTTCAA